>NC_141028.1:34211250-34382500 GCF_052040795.2 Danio rerio
TTTGTAAATGTAATATATGCTTTCGCAGCTTTCCTTCTTTTAAATGAAAGACTATCAGCAGTATTATATCCTAAATCTGCTTAACAAGTGGCGACTAAAAGTGTCCGGACAAGGAATTTTTTACAGTGATTTTTTTCATACATACATACATACATACATACATACATACATACATACATATATATATATTTATATATATATATACATACATACATATATATATATATATATATATATATATATATATATATATATATATATATATATATATATATATATATATATATATATATATATATATATATATATATATATATATATATATTATCAATACTTCAAAAAATGCAACTTGCCATAAAATAAAATAAAAAATAAAATTTAAATTCATTAATGTATCAAGTCATAATAACATCAAATAATACCTCTGCTCACTGACATTGAATTCTGGGTATTTACTGGTAAGGTTACAACCTAATTTGAAACTTATTCCCAGAACTACTTCACTGTTATTTAAAAAAAAGAGCCTGTTCAGATATTTTCAGCAATTTACCAGTAATTTTCCTGAAAAGTATGTCTGTGAAAGGGGCTAATGTCCAAAAAACCAAGCCATGTAATTAAAGAAGCACCGAAATGAAAACTCTAAGCCAAAATTTGTAATGTATTTGGCTAAAATCTGAAACTCAAATTGATTATTATTAACGTTTCATTGTTTTATGATATAATATATAGTAATTTTGTAAGCATTTTAAAATATATTTCAATAACATTAACTATAATAATTTTAATTAACACAAGCAAATATAATTACCACATTTTAATGAAAGTAAAGGTGTTGTGTTCTGTTTTTTTTTCCGCTCATACTGTATTTTCATCACTTTGTTTACTAATTTTTCTCTTTGATAATTTGATAATTTTCGACAACCTTAAATTTGATGCATCCCTCCATGTAATAGGTTTATTCTATGTATTTTGGGATGCTTCCTATGAAAAAGAAACTTAAATGCTTCGCAATGTACAGTATATAGTAGAACTGTTTAATAAAGTAGAAGTGGGGAACACAGATTAGTGAGATAAACAAGCTTGGATCGTATTCATATTTGACATATTCAAAAAATTATATGATCAATTAGTCCTGGCAGCATATCATTTTAGGTCATTGTAAGTTATTAAACTTAACTTAGTTAAGTTAATCATGGTGTAACCAAATTAACTTATAAGGCTAATTTGATTCAACCTAAAAATTTAAGGCAACCAGGTTTTTTTTTTTTTATAGTGAACAAGCTGTGCTGTTTTTGTTCAGCTTTTGGCATGTTTGACATTTAATATTTGTCATTGGCATCAAAAATTGCAACGCTTACCAGTTGGTAAATTATTTGGCAAATTGCTAGTGGCCCCAGAACAACCGGAACAACCAAAAATTTTGTCATACTGGCTAGAAACAAGGTCACAAATGCAAACATTTAGTTTCAGTCTGAAGCCCTGCTAATCGTGATTAATCCATTCAGCAATGCCAAAATAAATGAGGCAGTGAATGTCTTTGTTTGCCAAGAGGGAAAATTTATTACTATTCAAAAACATCTGAAAAATCTGTAAAAGATTGACAATAAAAAAACTTATTATGAAGCCATGTGAAGTGAGTAATTACACCAGGGGACGGTTACAAGGTCTAGCTTGTTCACCAAAGCGGAAAACAAATCTCATGATTTTGCCCCTCGTGTCAGCTAATATCCTTTAAATATTCAGCCATTGTTCCTTGCTCCATTAAGACATTAAAAGCTGATTTGAAGCCTTCGCAATTGTTCAATGTTCAAAAGTGCAGACGGCCAAGGGCTCCAAATGCCCTACGGCACAGAAACAAAAAATAAAAAGCCTGTCAAGAGAACAGATGTGCAAGGCATTGATAATGCATTTAGATGTGAAAATAAAACAAAACAATCACAACTCTATAAATCTTTCACGCAGCTGCCATCGTGCTCCACTGACATTAAATCAAGAAAAGCGATGTATAACCTCTCAAATAACCAACTCAAGCCTCAGTGGACTTTTGTCATTCAATTATTTCGGAAAAAAGGTCACATGCGAGCTATAGCTTGAGGCAACCAACCTAATGTTGTACATACTATAGCAATACAACATGTTACTGCAATCCCTGCACACACACGCACACACGCACGCACACACGCACGCACGCACGCACGCACGCACGCACGCACGCACGCACGCACGCACGCACGCACGCACGCACGCACGCACGCACGCACGCACACACACACACACACACACACACACACACACACACACACACACACACACACACACACACACACACACACACACACACACACACACACACACACACACACACACACACACACACACACACACACACACACACACACACACACACACACACACACCTAATACAATATATGAGGATTTTAAAGGGCCATGAAATCTACCCTCAGTCTACCTCAGAATTTTTTTTTTTTTTAATTGCTCCGAGATGGGCGTGGAGCTCTGCGGGCAGAGGGGAAAAGAGGCATGGCCAGCAGAGCAAGGGGAAAAAAAAGAGAGCGAACAACTGTTGTCAGTTGGCTCACAAAATGAGGGACAAACTGTGAGGAGACCCATGATTTATTAGTTTACAAAATTAAAATGCAAAGAAATAATCGGTAAGTAATTTAATGTCCTCCAACATTTGTTATACGTAATTTCATATACAAAATTAGTTCTATTTTCATAAAGATAATCGTGTTTAAATAAACACTATAAATGAAGGGGACTTCTCTCCTCCTGAATCCCCAAGTCTGAATGCAGACACTGTGGATAGCCGTGCAGCAGGTCTCCTGTCCTGTCTATTTCAACCATTAGCCCTGCCGGTAATCTCGATTTTTTAAACGAAGGCGAACACAGCAGCACGGGTATAGGTGAGGTGTCTGAATGCTAACAAACTCAACTGACAAAAGACAAAGTCCACCATTCTTCAAATCTCATACAGCAATTCTCGACAAAAAAGCTTGCTGCAAACCAACAGCTTTGTTGTATCGGCCCTGACAGAATCACAGCGAAAAACAGAACAAACCTCATGGACACAAACACATATGACCCGTGCCGTGTGCGGTCTCACCTAATCATTGAATGTCACAGCTTGGCATGTCTGCCCTGCCTTCGGAAAGTATGTGTGCTCATGAATAATTAAGAAGCAGGGTCTTTTTGCAGGAATACTATGAGAGTATTAAATCATAAGAATAATATAAGCTATGAATAATAATGAGAACTTGATCCCGCCCCAGAAAACTATTTTAAACCCGGAAGATAAAATTAGCAGACAAAATCCCAAAGTTACCCAGTTTTCCTACAAATAAAGCTGATAGGTGCAAATGTTGTCTTAACTGATGCTCAAACCACATTTTAAAAGAAAAATATGCAAATATGCAGACTTTTATTTCACATCAAAACTAAAAGATGAAAGTTTTACATATGCATTCAATGGATTTTTGTGGAGGTGATGAAAATGCGACATTAATTTAACTGCAGAGAATTAGATGTACCCTGTGAAGAGACACACCTGTTTTTTAAAAAAAACAAACAAACAGAAAACTTATTTTGTGCTGAAAATTATGTAAATTATCTGCATTTCAATACATTTAAATGGTTTGAAACTCACTGATGTTTCTTTGCTGGCGCTATTAAGCCCCATAATGTAGAAACCACTTTTCATGCATTCTACAGCAAGCTAAAAGGCATTAAAAGTTCTGATATCTATGAATATTATTAATGCTTGTCCAGCTTATATGGAACACAGTAATATTTTTTGTTCAGCAGAATTAAACCTTTGATATAAGAGAAAAAAAGGCTTTGTTTCAAACTGTTTCTCCCAGAAGGATATTACAGTGATCCAGATTTTCAAATAGTGCCACCATTGTTATGATGATCATAGAGCTTTCTCTTTGTTGAGTCCATTGTGGAACAGACATTCAAATGGTATGCAAGACAAAAGAAAAGTCACAGATTTCCACAAGTAAAGATGTTTTAATTCATTCAGTCTTTCTGAAAATCAGATCTCCTGACCAGAAATAAATTAAACTGAAATAGATTGTAAAAATGTGATCTGCAGAGAGCATCAGCTGGACGAGACCTTGACCTTTCAATTCATTTAAATTCAACCTTTAATTTAACTGTAATATTAGTATTTTAATCTAATGCACAATAGTGAAAAGCAGTTTAAAACACACTCAGGCGTAAAGGTGGGATTTAGACGGCCTGCTTAAATTCTAACTGAGCATCAGAATGGAGAAAAAAGGCTCAAAATCGGCACAAAACAACTAATAAGAAATAATGACTGAATTTAAGGTTACATGTACACTAGTACAAAATCTGTGATCACGCCTAAGCATTTCACAAGCAAACAATATATGATAGCATTGCTAACCTGACATCTTAGTCTGCAGTTAAACAAATTCTGTATACTGTGGAAAAATGAGGGAATAAACAATGTATGAATGAAGGAAGGAGTTAAGAAATGAAGGAAGGGAGGAAGGAAGGAAGGAAGGAACAAACAATGGATGAATGGATGGATGGATAGAAGGAAGGAAGGAATGCAGGAAGGAAGGAAGGAAGGAAGGAAGGAAGGAAGGAAGGAAGGGAGGAAAGAATGAATGAAGAAAGAAATGAAGGAAGGAAAGAAGGGATGGAGGAAAAAAGAATCAAGGAAGGAAGGATAAAATGGAGGAAAGAATGAAGAAAGGAAATAATCAAGAAAAAAACAAAAGATGGATGGATGGACAGATGAAAAGGTAGAAAGGAAGAAAAGAAGGAAAGAATGAAGGACAAAAGGAAGGAAGGAATAAACAATGGATGGATGGATGGAATGAATTAAGGATGGAAAGGAGGAAAGAATGAAGAAAGAAAGAAAAGAATGAAGGAAGGGGGAAGAATGAAGAAAGGAAAAAAGCAAAAAGGAAGAAAGGAAATAATAAAGGAACAAAGGAAGGAATGAAAGAGGGAAGGCAGGAAGAAATTAATAAAGGAAGTAATGAAGGAGAGAAGGTAAGTATGAAGTGAGGAAAGAAAGAAGGAAGGAAATAATTAGGTAAGAAAAGAAAGAATGAATGAAGAAAAGAATGGAGTGAGGAAAGAAAGAATGAATGAATGAAAGAATGAAGTGAGGAAAGAAAGAATGAATGAATGAAAGAATGAAGTGAGGAAAGAAAGAATGAATGAATGAAAGAATGAAGTGAGGAAAGAAAGAATGAATGAATGAAAGAATGAAGTGAGGAAAGAAAGAATGAATGAAGGAAAGAATGGAGTGAATGAAAGAAGGAAAGAATGAAGTGATGAAAGAAAGAATGAAGGAAAGAATAAAAGAAGGAAGAAAGAAGGAAGAAAAGAAAGAATGAAGGAATAAACAATGGATGGATGGATGGGATAAACAAAATTAGAAAAAAAAACTGAAATTAGTTTTATTTGTTTTGAATGAGAAATGTTTGTTATGTGTGCATAAATGTGGCGAGATGTTGTTGATAATGAATGTAATGTGTTTAATTTAGTGTATCATTTATTCATTATATGCACACATTTTCAGATATCCATCTTGTTCTTTTTTCTAGTTACTGATGAATATTCAAGGATTTGTAATGAATTCTCTTATATTTTCAGCTTTATTTATTTAAATAACTGAATACTGAATTTTTGCATTAGAATCACATAGATAAGTGCTTTTTCAGATTTGTGTCTTTTCACAATACGGGTAGCATGTGCTGGAGTAGTTGGCGGTTCATTCCGCTTTGGCGACCTCAGATTAATAAAGGGACTAAGCTAAAAAAGAAAATGAATGAATGGTCTATAAGTAACTTTGAATGAGCCAGGTGGGCTGGTAAGTAGCACTTTAAAAATTTGCTGATTAACTGGGATTTTCACACACAACCATCTTTATAGTTTCTAAAAAATGGACGAAAAGAAGATAGAAAAAAATCCAGTGAGCAGCAGTTCTTTGGGAGGAAAATGGCTTGTTGATGCCAGAGGTCAGAAGCGAATGACCAGACTGGTCACTGCTGTCAGCTAAGAACAAGAAACTGTGCCAACAATTCACAGGCTCAACAAAATTGGACAACAAAAGACTGGGAAAAGGCTTCCTGAACATTCAGGTAGAATTTGGTATAAACGAGATGAAATCACCAATCTCCCCTGCCTTGTATCAATGGCTCAGGCTGCTGGTGGTGTAAATGTATGGGGGGAAATTTCTTTGTAAACTGTGGGCCCAGCTTAGAATGAGTGGAACATAATTTGAACACCACAGCATACCAGAATAAATTGCCATAAAAGGGAGAAAGAAGGTACTGTAATGCCAAACATGAGCTGATATTTTTCAGACATCATCTTTTATCATGTTTTGATAAAGTGTGTATTTTGAGTCATAGTATATTTTATTGCCAAATTTCTACCTGTTATTATTTTGCTGGACACCGATTCAAAAAATATTCATAGTACTAAGATCTTTTGACTTGTAGGGCAGTATCTATGTTGACTTCTAAAATCGATCCCTCAGATTAAATTGCCAGATGTTTTTCCCCAACAAAATATCCACCCAGCAATTCTACAGGGTTCCCACTTCAATCCAAAAATCAAAGACCCTGACTTTTTACTGATTTTCACTGACCAAAAAGCTGCATTTCCATTTCTGAATTTCCAATTTTCATTTACTTAACTGAAAAACAGACCACTGTTGTGTTTCTATATTAATGACACAATATTAAAATAATAACTGGAAAGAATTGCACAATATTAAAATGCTTTTAGCTTGAATACCATTTTGCATGACTGTATTAGCCTCGATCATAGCATCAATTGATTATTTACCTCAGATTTTGATAAAAAAAATAATGATAATGGGTGCAAAGTGCTTTCTCTTATATATGACAGCTCGACAGTAGTTTTGCAAACTTTAGATTTAGCTTTTTTTGCCATCACTTTTTAAAACCCAGTCTTTAAAAAAGTACCTTTGAAGTCAAAGCTTAAAAATGTATATCATCCTGTCACGGTAGCCTCAGTTAACAGGTACAATAACCATAACAATAGGTGTGAAATAGAATTTTCAGTTTTGGTTGAACAATTCCTTTTAGATGGCTTGGGCATGTGATAATGATGGAGCAAGACTGGATCCAAAATATTTGTATTTAAAATGAACACCACCAGGCAAGAAAACCTGGGAGATCCAAAATTAACTGGCATAGAACTGTGGTACAAAAGCTTCAAAAGATTAACATAGTATATAGGGAGGAGCACAAAATGCTGGACGGCATGCGATGGAGAGACCTCACTGAAACCTTATTTCCCACAAAGGATGAAGAGAAGTAACGTCCATACCTTTGTGACCACAGTGTGCTCACAAAAGAAGCGCAGGTATCATTTTCATATTCTCCGCCACATTGTTTAAACAGCAATTGCATTAGCACTACACTAAAAAAAAAGACATTTGCTGTTTGTTCAAACTACTTATTTAAATTGAGCTGTGTGACATGTGACAACCCTCAAACAATAAGTATGTTCAGATATGCAAACACAGTGGTTTGATACCCGTGTTCAAGGTTTAAAACCGCAATAGCAATCTGTTTCCTTATAATATGAAGTATTCCTACAGATTCTGCTTTTGTCCACAGCCATATTTATTTGAGCAGGGCTTCGAAAAGTTTAGTGCTTAAAGAAAACAAGATCATATCTGCCTCTGAGGGCTTGTTATGAAATACAGACGCCGCTCCATTTCCAGCATCTCTCATGGGCACTGATCTTTGCTAAAGGCTTGTGGCTATGACTCTTTGACAGCCAATAAACACTACTAACAGGCTGAGCATCTAGGCCAAGTTTTTTTTTCTTTTCTTTTCTCAATGAAAAAACATGAGGAGATTCAGTCCAAGAAGCAGATGGTGTGTTCTTTGATTAGATGAAATCCAGACAATCTATAGTGTGAAACGCATGCACTAGCAACAAACATTCACAAGCATGAAAAAGTGCATGATCAGCAGACAGACTAACGTTTCTGACAGTCAAGAAATATTCTTCCATCTTCTGGACAAAAATATATATCTGTCAAAGGGTTGTTAAAATGTCCATAAGGGGGGGGAAGTCAAATTTTGCTTGAGAAAATCTATGGGCTTTTGCTGCTGGGGTCAACAAAAAAAATGACAATTTGCTGAGTTTTCTACTGCGGGGCCTGATAAAACTGGGGGTGGAAGGAGGGACAATTCCAGCACTGTCAAGATCATCAACCGCTGCCATCAGTAACAGTGAAATAACTCACCACAGAAACATATTTCTTTTAAAAAAGCAATGAGTTCCCTGCCACTGTGAACTGCTGTAAGTAAAGCAAACAGGCTTAGGCGTCAGCCTGATGGCATTTCACACATGCACCAGTGCTAACCACACAAACAGGTAGGATATTTCCTTGGGTTATTAAAACCATTGCAACGATCTGGCATTTACAGTAAGAGGCAAATCTCACAGCCTTAAGTCTACTAATTATGGGGTTTCTGTTGTGCATGTGTGTGAATTCGCACAGTGACCTCATCCTCTAGAGTAGGAGTATTTACACCGCTAATGAAGCTCTGCTGTCACAAATAGAGAAGTTCATTACATTTCTGAAAATCTTATTAAACCAAGTGTCAACATTTCCATTATGGGCTCTCTAACCCCCGTGCAGGATATAAGAAAAGTCGGTGAACTCTATGACTCCGCATGTCTATAGCACAGCGTAAATGTTTAAAGCACCAGCGCAACCCGCTAACCAGCGCCATTAAAGTGACATTATATATTACAGTACACATCAAATGTGTTCTTAAAGGTGTACTATAATAAAAATCTGGGTATACCAAGGCGTAGCAGAACAACAAAAAAATCAGTATATGGAAATGGACACACTGTGAGCCTCAGACATCACTGTTTCCTCATTTTCATGTACATTCCACGAGTGTAAAACCCTGGTGGATAACGTGCCAATCAGAAGATGAAACAAACTGTGACGAGACTCACTGGCCATGCCCTTCGCATTTGCATGTATGCCTAATTTGGGTCGTTCATCCAGACCTGACAATGTTTTCAAGTTCTGAGATCATTTAATATGAATGCCTCATGCTGCGTTTGATAGTTTGAAAGTTTTCTAGTGAGTCAACAATGATAATTTTTCTCCCTTAGTTATTTTTTTAATGGTGTATATTTCACTTACTATGACTGTGGAACTTTTATTTTGCAATATGAGCACCAAATTGTTTACTGTGCATTACTGGGTCATTGCTAGATCAAATACGGTTGTGGCCGGAAGTTTATGAGAATTAACTTTTCTGAGTATTTTACTAACATATTCCCCCACCCCAACCCTAAGCCCAACCGTCACAGTAATGTAAAAATACTTGTACCAAGTATTATTTATGGGATCTATTAAATTACCCAATAAATTGTGTTTTTAACACTAACCTCCACCCCAACGTTCACAGTACAGTAAAAATATTAATTATTGTTACACAGTGTCATAAAAATGCTGCTATATTTATGTGCATACCGTCCTTCCAGCAGGCAAGCATATGCATCAATTGGTGAAATTTGATGCATATGTTTCAACAAACACGTGTAGACTGCTGAATCGTGTCAAATCACTCTGCTCAAATGTCATCTGATCATGCAGAAGTCGACATTAACTTCTGCCTGTGTTTTCTATTACTATAGTTTAAAAATACAATGCCATACATCTCTATTACTTTTTTTTGTGACTCAGATTGGGTTTATATTTGTACATCTTCAGCTAACATCATGCTGTGTGTATATGTGTCTGTAAGAGCGTCAGAGTGGAGCTCATTAATATTCATGACACAAGCCATACAGTACATGGTCAATCATGGACCCTCTGATTCTATGGCTATTTTATGGAGTAAAAACTGTATGGGTATGCATGGAGATTGTATGTGTATTTAAAGGAGTAATATATGAGCCTATAAAATGTTTTCTGAAGTTTTTTTAAATGACCAAATCTATAAACCTACTATGCAGATATCTTTTAATACCTAGTTATTTTTAAATAGGCATGGGATGACAACCATCTTTAAGGTATACCACGGTATGGAAAAGTGAAGGTTTTAAAACCGCCAACAATTTCTGTAATATTGTTTTTAAGGTATGTTTAAGATTTTTAATTTATTTATTTATTTATTTATTTTGTAGGACAACAGTATCTCAACAGTATCAAAAATATCAAAAGATGCAGTTTTAAATTTTAAAGAAATCAGTGTTTTTTAAACAAATGAAGACAGCAGACATCAATGATTCATTTGAATTATATAGCATGTGTTTACTGCTCCAAAATATTTTAAATCTTTCAAGAAATAGAATCAAATGTTTTCAAATGCGAAAAAAAAAAGTTTTTATTTTTTTACCCAGACATCTAAAAATAATTTATTTTAAATCAGTGAGCACAATACCATGAAACCTTGATATTTTTTTATCCAAGGTTATTACTATCAGAAACTAATACCGGCCCATGCCTATATTTTTAAGTGTATATTTTACTCACTATGTGGGATGTGTATGTGGGACTTTAATTCTGAAAAGACGAGTGCCAAATTGTTTACTGTGCATTACTGGGCAACCGCAATACAAGACATGTTTCAAGCCTTGTTTCAAACTCGCTTCAGGGCGCAAAATGCAAGATTTACAGATTATACATTTATTCATCTCTGCTCTGAAGAGGCATGGAGCATGTTTAGTTAAATATTTTGTTAACTTATCGAGTTTATTGTGAATTTTGATTTCGAAAAACACGTGTTGACTGCTAAATCCTGTCAAATCACTCTGCTCAACTTTCATCTGTTCATGCAGAAGTTAATGGCAATGTTTTCTTTTACTATAGCTTAAAATACAATGCCATAGATCTCTTTCACTCTCGTTTGGCTACTCTAATTGGGTTTATATTTGTCCGTGTTCAGCGTACATCATGCTGTGTGTATGTGTCTGTAAGAACATCAGAGCGGAGCTCATTAATATTCATGACACAGGCCATGTATGGTCAATCTTGGATCTTCTGATTCTATGGGTATTTTATGAAGAAAAAATTGTATGGGTGTGTATAGGGATAGGAATTTTATGGAGAAATATGAGCTTATAAAACCATTTCTGGAGATTCTTTTTAAATTACTGAAGCTATAAATGTACTATGTAGATATCAAAGAACAATTTAACTTATTAAACCAAAGCCGTATATGGTACCTTTAAAAGGGTTAACCGCCATTTTTTTATACATGGTTAAACAAACAGTAACAACTTCTCATATACTTTTCTTGACAGTGGCACAACTGCATGGCCTAGCAACTGCCATATATGACACTAGTTTTTAGGTGTTTTTTAAACGCCTAATAAAGGCATTTAAAATGAAAGGGAACACAACCAAACGATCAACATTGAAATACCCCATCTAACAACAAACAGTTAATGTAACAGAGTTCACAGAAGGTCCTTGAATGTAGCTTTTAGAAATGAATAAGGTCTGGATGAGCAGGAAAATAGTCTGAAAAATGAAGCTTAAAAGCGCATGAAATGAAAAAGGAACGGAGGTACGTGTTTTGACACATGAGGAAATAATATAGAAAAATGAGAATTGGTTGAATACCTTTATTAGAAGATAATATCTGATAATTATACGTTTTTAGGTTCAACATGATAAAAGCTTGAATGGTTGGCTGTGATATATTTTGGATAAATATATTATACACTCTTAAATTGATTCATTTGTATTCTGTCTCTTTAGAATGCTTTCCTTTTACATTGTTAATATTATAATACACTCAAAATAAATTTATCAAAAAATACACTCAAATTATAATACACTCCAAAAATTTCTGCTTGGTTAAACTATTTAAATATGGGTTGAAACAACAAAATTCTTATGTTTTTGGGGGGACAACTTAATTGTTAATTTTTTTTTTATTGATTTTAATGTGCAAAAACAATTAAGATACAATAACTAAATTGATTTGCGTTGGGCCAACATGAAGGAATTGTGAGGAATCATCTGTAGTTTGATCATAATCTATGAAGACAAATAAAGATATGCTTATACAACTTTTCAGCTCAAATAATGCATATTAAAATAGTTTCTAAATGAATATTTAATGTACATGGTTTAGTAATTTATTGTTGTACTTTTAAAACCTCCTTCCATAGTAAAAACTCAATTAGTGTGTGGTATTTATTCAGAACAAAGTTGTTTTGCCGTTCAAATAAGGATTGATTTGGGTTGAACATAGCTTATGTAATGAAAATGTTAATGCGATCACTGTGCAGCGAGTTCCATTGTACAAGAAAAACTTCAGAATAATGTCATGCAGTTCAATCACTACATCATGTGTGAACAACACACAGCATATGTTTATGTCTGAGCACACTTTAGGGAGAGAGATAATGCAATAAAGGTGTTCACAATCTTGCTTACAGCAATTAAAATCAGCATATGCCGCATAGTTGAATATGATTATGATTTCTATGATTATGAGCTTAATCACATCAGTTTGACTAAATGAGGTGCTTTAATTGCAATGTTGCATAAACGTGAACACAACATGTGCATGTTTGATACACAATACTGTCTTTTTTCTTTTAGTATACAAAGTGAAAAAATTATTATTAAACATCAAAAGATATTAGATTTCTTATTTTATAAAACAATAATAGGTTAGGTCAAAACAAGAACAGGTTAAACTTTTTTATAAATGCATTTTAGCACGGTGTAATTCTCAGCATTTACTTACTGTATTTACCTTAATAAACCTAAAGGTGCAGCTAACACTAAGAAAACCAGTAGATATCAGATATTCAGCGTTAAATCACTTAGATCAGTTGTAGTACTTGCAACATTTATTACAAGGAAAATGTAAGATTGAGTTTTTTCAAGATTATATTAGTAAACATTAAGCCACAGATACCATTGATCAATTAATCACTAGACTATCACACAATTTATAATTCAACAGTAAATATATATTTTTTTTGCTGACATCCCATAAGCCGATATTTTTAAACTAATCCTGTTGAATTGAGTATTCGTTATTATCCTTACATTCACAATTTTAGCAGCTAAAATTCACTTCAAGAAGGCCAGACAGCTGACCTGATCTTATTATTAGCAGTCCTGAAGACAAATGTGTTTTTGCAGGCTCATTATAAATGCATGTTTTTACCGGCAAGATATGTTGCTATAACTGCCCATACCTAATGCTTTACTAGCACAAATTTCTACTGAGTTGTGAGCTCATCAAAAGTAACCGCTATAATGCTTAGTTAATCCCTTACAATGGAATTGTCCATTATAAGGCTAAGTTATATTCTAAACAGTAAGCAAATGTATGATTGAGTAATAAAAAAAAAATAATAAATAAATAAATAAAACAATTATTTAAAATAAATTTCAAGACACTGAACAATGAAATTTATATAAAATAAAATAAATATTTGCAATCTTTATCTAAAAATACAATTACACTACACTTTAAACATGGCTGAATAACAGGAGTGTCAAAAAACAACAATAATAAAATAATTTAACAATATATCTGTCATAGCCACCAGCAATCTAATCCTTACAGATCCCTGTTAAAAAAAAACACAGATCACATAGAATTACTTTTCTGCCGGTATATCGACTACAAGGTCCAGTCATGCACCACACACTCACACCTGTTCAAGTTTTCCATTGAGTAGACTCGCACAGCTGAAGCTGCTCATGGACTGATTACACTCGCATATATACAGCTCACTCTGACACCCTCATTGCTGAGTCTTGTGATACTTTTTGTGAACATTATGGCACATTTCGCTTGCCTTGCCTTGCCGATTTTGACCCTCGCTTTGTTTCGTTTGTTTTATTGTTTATCCCTGTTTGCTGCCTGCCCTCTTACCACTCACCTGTTATTTTGACTATGAATCTGGATTTGCCTGCATACGTCTCTTTGCCTCTGTGTTGACTGTAGCTTGCCTGACCCC
Source organism: Danio rerio (assembly GCF_052040795.2). NCBI lineage: Eukaryota > Metazoa > Chordata > Actinopteri > Cypriniformes > Danionidae > Danio > Danio rerio. The sequence continues at coordinate 34,225,267 of NC_141028.1, forward strand.
TCAATAAACCTGCATTTGGATCCGCACCTCTGTTGTCAGCATCCAGCTTCACATTACAATATCAATATAATAAAATATTTCAATGTTATTCATCAATACTTAAACTGTAGTGTACAATTAACTGCCATTCATTAACATAACCGAGCATTTAATTGTCAGTTATAAGAGATTTATAAAGCATAAATAGTCACTGAATAAAGATCAAGGCTGATTTAAAGCTAAAAATTTTAAAACTAGCTGTTCTTTGTACACTATAATCTAGGACTGCACAATATTGGAAAAAAAAATTATATTGCCATATTTTATTTTTCTGTGATAAATATTGCAATATAATTACAGTTTCACAAGATAGTTAAGTAGCAGGGAGTCTAACAGTATTCAAGTAAAGTAATTTAATGGTTACAATGAAAAACTTGTTAGATCAAAAATAAATATTATTTTGGTTTAAAATTCAGATGAAATAAGACAAAATTAAAAGTTTTTCCTGAAAACAAGCAAAATTATCTGCCAAAGGGGTAAGTTAAATAATCTTGCTTTCGCTTTGAAATGTATATTTGAAAAAAAAAAAAAAAGCCAAAAATTTATAAATTCCATACAAATACATTGATTAAATACAATTCTATCGGTCCTTGTCCACTATAATCCAGAATTAACATTGCATATCTTTGCGATGTGGTTTTTGCAGATGCGCACATTGCGATATCAATGCTGAAACGATATATTGTGCAGCCCTACTGTGATCTACAATCCACATACAGGCAAAAAGTACTTTAAGAATGAGCAGACTGCTGATCGGATCTTATTTTTAGCACACTAGACATACAAGTAAGCACTTTCAGGTTTCAATTAACATATCATCTGCATAATTGCCTAATGCCTATGTTTAGATTTCACTCCATTATCGCCAAATTCATCAAACATTCCGATAATATCATGCATGCTTACTTTAAACCAAGTTCGATTTGATGTGCTCTTAACCACTTCTAAATACAAGTATCTCTTTTTTCCACTGTGATAGCAAGTAATCACAGAGTAACCAATTTCTCCATTCAAAAGCTTGATGTAAAACCAAATCCACTTCACTGTAACAGGAAGCAAATGGCAGCGGCATAGTAAAGCAGCTGGGCATCACAGACTCAGTGAGAAAGAGACAGTAGCGCAAGTCAGCGGGAGGGCCGTGGCAGGAGTCTCTCATCCCAGACCCCAGCAGGTGAAGCGCTGCAAGCAGTGAGAGATGAGGAAAGTGAGCTGTTTGGCGCACAGCGAGGGATCTGCTCCCCTGTCGAACGCCGCTAAGAACACAGACTTACAACAGATGATGAGATTTCATCACCCAGGCAGATAAGCTGGCCGAACGGTGCTGGCTTAGAGCGACAACCTAAAACTTTTCTCTTTTTTTTTTCTGTCTCAGCGAGTTTTTCTTTTTAACTTCTCGGAGGTGCCACTTCCTATTTGTAAAAGCACTACTGCTAAGAGTATAAGACTTCAGAGTAGAAATATCAAGACAGTGAGATGATACTGGGGTTGTCATAATGCTGAAATGCAGTTCATATCAATGCAAGTGTGACTTAAGTGTCTGAAGGCATGACATTTACGAGTTTTGATGCAACGGCAAAAACTCCAACTAATTAAAATTCTACATATAATCAGCCTTGTTCACTCAAAAATGAAAATGAAGGCATTATTTACTCATCGTGGTGTTAGTCTTGCGCTGTCGGGATACAACAGTTTAGTAAAGGATTTTTGTTAAATAACATACACTCACCGGCCACTTTATTACTAATCCCGGGTTAGACCCTCTTTTGCCTTTAGAACTGCCTTAGTCCATTGTGGCATAGATTCAACAAGTTACTGGAAATATTTCTCAGAGATTTTGATCCATATTGACATGATAGCATCACACAGTTGCTGCAGATTTGTTGGCTGCACGCCCATGATCGGAATCTCCAGTTTCACTACATCCCAAAGGTGCTCTAATGGCTTGAGTCTGGTGACTGTTGAAGCCATTTGAGTACAGTAAACTCATTGCCATGTTCAAAAAACCAGTCTGAGATGATTCATGCTTATAACATGATGCGTTATCATGCTGGATGTAGATATCAGAAGATGTGGTCATAAAGGGATGGACATGGTCAGCAACAATACTCCGGTAGGCCAAGGCGATGACAAAATGCCCAAATATCCCCCATACCGCCACCAGCCTGAACCGTTGACACAAGGCAGGATTGGTCTATGCTTCCATGTTGTTGACGCCAAATTCTGACCCTAACATCCGAATGTTGCAGCAGAAGTCGAGACTCATCAGACCAGGCAACGTTTTTCCAATCTTCTATTGTCCAATTTTGGTGAGCCTGTGCGAATTGTAGCCTCAGTTTCCTGTTTTTAGCTGACAGGAGTGGCACCCGGTGTGGTCTTCTGCTGCTGTAGCCCATCTGCCTCAAGGTTAAATGCTTTGCAAGTTACTTGAGTAACTGTTGCCTTTCTATTAGCCCAAACCATCAACAAGGCATTTGTGCCCACAAAACAGCAACTTACTGGATATTTTCTCTTTTTCTGACCATTCTCTGTAAACCCTAGAGATGGTTGTGCGTGAAAATCCCAGTAAATCAGCAGTTTCTAAAATACGCAGATCAGACCATCTGGTACCAACAACCATGCCACGTTTAAAGTCACTTAAATCAACTTTCTTTCTCATTTTGATGCTCGACAGCAGATCATCTTGACCATGTCTGCATGCCTAAATGCATTGAGTTGCTGCCATATGATTGGCTGATTAGAAATTTGCATGAACAAAAAGTTTGATGTAGATGTACCTAACAAAGTGGCTAGTGAGTGCACAACCTTATGCATGTCACAAAAATTTGATGTCAATCTTGTAAAAGGTTATTTGGACATTTATAAAGCTGAAGACATCAACAATTAGAGGAAAATTTATTAAACATAGTCTCCAATAGTGAAAATGTTTAGAGAAACATATATTATTGCGAAAATAAGCTAATAAGCCCTGGACACTGAGTGACATGCCAAAGCTAAACCTAGTGACAAGTAACAAGTTTTTTTTTACTGACACCTATCCACAGCTTAAACCGATTGCATTCACACACACGCACACACACATGAACGTGCAAGCACATGCACACTTTTTTAAGACTGACTTGTGACATTAAATTACAAAACATTAACACCTTTCTATGTTTCAAAATGATCACTAATAAGTTCAGCTGCATTATAGACACTCTACTATACTAATTATGCACGCTCACTTTAGACACATACACACAAAGAGTTTTGGTAAATCTTTGGTAGGGTCACACTCACAATTCACACTATTAACAAATCAATAACGAAGACCACTAGCTCAACAAACTACTAATTAGCTGCTTATTAATTGTTTTGGGTAGGATTAGGAATGTAAAATAAGATTATACCTAACAACTACTGAAAAAAAGTCAACATCTTAATAATAGGCAGGAAATGATCCAGTAGTTAATAGCATGAGTTGTAAAAAAATAAACTTTTCCCTGACTTTCACTTACTAAAAAGCAGAATTTTCATGACATCTACTGAAAATCTGTGCTTTGCATAATATTAGTGTTGCATTGTTTCATTTTGTAGCATTTTAACAGTCTCTATGAGAACAACAATGCATAATTTACCTCAGATTAAAAAACAAACATCTGAGATACCTACTGTTTGTGTGGTTGTGAAGTGCTTCCTCATCCATATTTGATAGATTAATAGATCTTTTATTTTTTTTCTGTATTCTACCTCAACACTCGGTCTTTGAAGAGGTTATTTTGAAGCCAAAACTCCTAATATTCATACACACAAGCAAGCACGCGACTTGAGTTTTCAGCATTAATTCATGAGAAAGACTTGAATGAGGTGCAACTTCATTAATATGCAGAATTAATAAAAAGAATTGTTCAGAGACATGGGTCGCCAGTGTTGTGTATGTAAATGTGCCACAACGAAAGTTTTGTTTTCATTTTTCCCATGATGAGAGCGCTTATCGCGTGTGGACGTGTGGATTACAGTGGTCTGCTAACATGTGACAAAAATATGTTTGTAAGGATAAATGTTTGTAAAGGACAAAATATGTTTGTAACATTTTAACCCGAGAGCTTTTCACATCTGGAAATTTGGATTTGCCGCTCATCTTCTTTAAAAAAAAAAAGAGCCGCGGTTCCAGTTCGTGTTGATTGTTCTGTCTCTACAACATTGGTAAGAGTGTGATCAATGTTCTTTGTTTATGATGGCAAAGTTAGTTAGTACGCCATCAGTACTCTTTCAGTTTTTAAAGACATAGCTTAGTCAAAATAATCTAGTTACCAAGTTTACAGTATGTTAATATCACTACAATATTATGGACTGAAAGATCTGTAAATGCTGCTCTCCGAATGTAAACATGTAAACACCTTAATCAAACTATTACCGTTGTGTAGGATTTGCACCATATTTTGTGACAGGATGGTCAATAAACACACGGCTGTTTGACGCTATTCTCTGCACCTACCAAGAAATGCAGAGAGTTTTTTTTTCTCCCATACGGCGTGCGGTATCAAAAATTCCATTAAAACTACACTCGCATCCAATATCTTGATTGTCAAATGGGACATGTAAGAAATGTTCCTGAATGAAAGTGAGAAACAAACTGCAGTTAAAGTTGACAAATTAAGAATGAAACATCCAAAATTACATGAAACTCCAGAAGAAAAGTGGATAGCGTGGTGATGCGATGACATTAATCGTATTGCTATAACATGTAAAACGGCATCACGAAAGAAACAAGCAACTCTTGTAAACACCTTAATCATATTATTGTCTTATTCAGATTAAGGGAAATTATTTGATTACTGATGTCGATCTAAATGTAGTCACTGTCAATCCCCCTGCGTCTGTATTTGTGTTCCCGCTGTGAATATTAGCTGTAGTTCATTTAATGACACTCCCACCTAAGGGAGGGGGGGGGGTCAAATCGAACTATGTGCATGTAAAACAGGAACATGAAAGGAACATTTAAAAAGCAACTCATGTAGACACCTAATCATATTACCGTCTTATTCAGATTAAGGCAAATAATTTGATTACTGATGTCCATTTAAATGTAGTCAATATCTGTTATATATCTTTAAACATTTCATTATATTGCTGAAATTCCATGACCTGTGGGAACCCTGCACCTAAACTGAACTGACTCAATACTGTACAAAGACTGTCCCTGCTACAAAAAAAAAAAAAGAGAATCAGCACTTTCACTATCTCTAGATGACACCGACTTAATTCCAGTCAGAGGTCATCCTCATTCCATTCCATAAAGAAATCTTTTTTTCTTCTTAACTAGCTCCCGAAGAATGGATGAAAGAGACAGAGTCTTAACAGGCCCTCATGCTAATATTACCATCAGCACCTGAAAGAGACGAGGACAGGAGAAATGAGCATGCAAATGGAAAAATCGCTTCAATCAGCTGCCCCCTTTGCATTTCAATGCACGGGCAGATGCTTTAATGAAATGCTTTCTCTTATTCTCTCTCTCGTAGCGACCTCCAGCCTCCCTCGACTACGCATCTTTCTGAGGTTATGAAAGGTGTTGGCCTTACGCTTGAACAGCTCCTCTCGAGCGAACACTTCTGCGTGACATTTCCCAGAGGCTAGGAGGCGGTGATGCAAGCATATTTAATTACAGCACCCCAATCAAAACCGTTAATTATCTAATTCTAATACGACCCCGGGGAAGCAAAAACCAGCAATTTTTGCATCGCCTCAGTCACTCTGAAAACCGTCATATTCCCGTTTCAGAAACAGCTCTATTACAACCAAAATAACATTTAAGTGAATTAAAGAGAGACGAGCGCTAAAGGGATCCGACTGAGAGGAATAAAGAGCTCAATAACTACACACCAAAATATGAAATTGCCTTCAGCTCCATTAATTGAATTACAGCATTAGGAATGAAAGAGCTGTGTGATAAATAAGCTGCTGATTGACAATCAATCTGAGTTGAAATTTAAAAAAAAAAACATTCCATTACAGGATTGAGGTCAAGTTAGTTAATATTCAGCTGACAAGATCTGAGAATGTTGAATAGGATGAATTAAGTTCTGCTCTGGAAATTCAGCAGGAAAAAAATCTGCTTTAGGCTGCTCTGTATTAAAGGGATCGTACACCCAAAAATGAAAATTCTGTCATAATTTGCTCAAAACTTTACTTGAGTTTCTGCCTGTTAAATACAGAAGATGATATATTGACAAATGCTGGATGCCTGGACCCATTAAAGTACACCGCATTTTTCCTACAATAAAAGTGGATGGGTGCCCTCAACAAGCATTCTTCAAAATGTCTTCTTTGAGTTCAACAAATTAAAGAAATGCATAAACAGTTAAAATCACATGAGGGAGAATAAACAGTGAGGTAATTTTATTTTAATCTTAAAACTCAAAGAAATAGTTTTGTCCTTTTATGAGCCATAAAACTTATATGTAGTAACTAACTAAATAATTTTTAAAAAGCATGAAGTATATTTATATACCATTTTGTGTTTACTTATGCCTAGTTCAGACTGCGTGATTTTAGCTTGCCGACAGGTTTTGAGAAATCGCCGACAAATTCCTGAAATCACAGGCAAATCGCTGCTCGTGCACGCGAGTGACAATCACACAGTATGAACTATCAAAGACGCGATCTGAGAGAATCGCCGATGCCTGTGAGATATTTGGCATGCTAAATATCTGGAGCTGTCGGCGATTCAAATCATGCTGTGTGAAATGAGTTTTGACTGAAAATAACATCGACAATAGCCTACAGCCAATGAGAGAGCAGCATTCACTTGTGTGTGTGTGTGTATACCTGCTGCAGGCCAGCGGGAGGTTGGGAGAGAAGTTAAAAGCGCTCATTTTCGGTTTATTTGGACCCACGAAATGGAGGAAAAACTAGTGGAAGTTTTACAGGATTCAGAAGCCCCCGTGTCTGTTTGACGTTTCATACAGAAAGAAGTTAGTTTATTATCAACTTAAGTTGAGGAGAAATGGCTAATTCCCTTTAAACCCAGGTGAGCAAATATGAACATTTTCTACCCCATTAAAGGCTTCTTTCTCATTATGTAGTTAATTACAAAAGATATACTGCGTGTTTTTGGCTGTGAGACGTAGTTTGGTTGAAGTTGTCGGTGATTCTTTCTATTGTACAGTCATGCAACGGAAAGTCCCTGTCGCCAATCCATCTTGCAGTGTAAACAAAGCAGTGATGAAAAGCAAGCCCAAATAAGTCATGCAGTGTGAAAACATCTGTGACACAACTACTTTGAAAATCATGCAGTCTGAACTCGGCATTTAATTTGGCATTTCGAGCTCTGGTGCAATCGCTCTACTAATTTGTACAAGTGTGAAGACTGCTTTTTGAATCTTGGTGCACACCAAATGAGAGGACTGAGATGCTAACAAGACAGGTCTCTGCTCACTTCTAAATAATCTCTAGTGCAGTTTAGGGTAAATGAGAAGCAAGCTATTGCTAGATATATGATTTTCTTTTTTTATCCATACCAAAAGATTAACTTTTTTTGTTTGTTTGGGTATTTTCATTTTTAGGGCACTATTTGATTAATTTCGAAAGATCTAGGGATTATAATGTGGGGTAAAGTATTACATTTAATATGCCTATACATTTTAAGATCTTATAATCACTTTTCAACTGGAAACTCATCCAAAACTAAAACATTATTCATAAAAAAACTATTAAATCTAGGTAATTCAGCAGGTTGGCACCTATAGAAGTGCAGAAATAATGGTGTTGCCTTGATTAATTATGTCAAATCTAGTAGAATTTCACTGATTTCATAAACTACACAGCATCCTAATATTTGCAGCTTTAATTCAGGCAAACTTTAGCATACAACCATACATTGCATAATCAAAAATAATATCAAATTCTGTACCTTGCAAAAGAGCATTTAAGACTTTTTAAGGTCCTTTAATTTCTCTACATTGATTTATCAACTTCTAATACTTTTTAAGACCCTGCTTTAATTGAAAAGTAATCGAAATTTACATAGAGAACCTATAATCGGTCAGATTTTTCCACGTAAATTTTTCAATTGCTTTTGGGTACGCATATCTGCACACCTCACAAAAAATGTTTCACGTTGCAAGTTTGCACTACCTTGACGATGATTGGAAGCTGCGCCAGAGATGGCATATTTTCCATTGCAATGAAATGATTATTTACATTAAAATGTTTGTTTACAGAAGACTCAAGATATGCACTGTTCAAAATATTATTTACAGGATACACAAGTGTTTTTTTATTTAGAAGAGAAACTACTTTTACTAATTTTTATATGAAAAACATAAAAATCATTAATTTGGTTTCCAAAAGTGAAGTTATTTATTTTTCCCTTTTTATAAGAAAAGGTGACTGTTTTAGTCAATGTGTGTTTTAGTTTCAGTTTTTCAACGTTAAAGTTCAATAAATGATCATAGATAGTAGATAGTGTTTGTTTCCTTTATTTTAAAGTCAAATAATGCACCCTTCATTCAAAAATCTCTCACTTGTAATATGTTAACATATTTCAAAACTTATAAGTGAATAATAAGGGCAAAATATAATCGTTTATTAATTGTAATTGAGTTAAAATGTTCAGTTAATCAAGATTTTGATTTTAGGCCAAATTGTCCAGCCTTAATAGTGAGTTAATAAGGACAAATAAAGACAAATTCAGCAATAAAAAAATTGCAACAGATTCAGGTCAAGAATTATTCAAAGCTGGAGGAAGAATTCAACTCAAAGTCTGAACTGCCTTTCAAGGCATATGACAGTTAAATTGGCACTGGCTCTCAGCTTGATCTACAATTAAAAAAAAGAAAGGAACTAAGACATTCAAAGAAAAAGTAATTCCACCTACCAAGTAGAGGAGACATATTCTGGAAGATCCTCAGAAGTTCTGGAGTGATAGCAGGGCTGTTCTCTAAAGTCACCAACCTGCACAAAGAGAAAGATCAAGCCATTTAAACAGCTTTTCTATAGAATGCAATACCATTTCACATTCAAAGATGTGGCTTGATCATCATGACACGGAAAGACGGGGACAAAAAAAAAGTCCTTCAAATGATAGTAACATTACAATGAAAGAACTGTGCTTTTAGTGTCCATGGAAACACTACAGCAGCATCAATTCATAAAAAGGGCGACTGCAAGCTGAACATCTTTAAACAAAATAGGCAATCTTTCATAAAAGCATTCCAGAAAATGAATGGATGTCGCTAAATTTGTTGAAGTGCTGCTATTTTTGATCCAGAGGCTACAGAGGAGTCCTTGTGCGGGTCGGGTTATTGTACAGAGCGACTCTCTTTGTCTTGATACAAGAGAGATAGAGTGACTCAGAGAAAATGATAAATGGACAGCAGGGAAGAACGACACAGCAAGAGAACAAGTCTAAAGCCTCGGACCTAAAGGGATGGAAATAAACCATCTTCAAAGTGATGATTTAGGAGAATTGAAAATGTGATGGGTAATTTATTCAAAAAAAGTAATCCATTGCTCACTACATTATTAAAATTGTATTTTAATTACTTTGTCTGAACATTAACTTAATCATAGGTTGACTTAATACTACTTAAAATTGATGTAAATCTCAATGCATAGACAACAGGACTTATACTCTTTCATTAATTTAAATTGTGGTCAAACAGGACCTTTCAGTTTTATTTTTAAACAAGTATCACTTAAAAAAGTTAAACATTATATTTATTCAAATTAATGTCGCCATATTTGATACTGCACCACCTGACAAAAGTCTTCCTGTCAACTTAATCACGCTTATTTTACCAAAATAAAACATGATCATGCCTTGATTTTTTTATTATTATTATATAATTAGGACAGTAAGTTCTGACTTTGCTAGACAAAATTTTCATGTTTCATGCAAACATTTTAGAGAAAATGTCACGACAGGTGGGCCTTCAAAAATTGATCGGAAAAAAAATGTGGGCCCCAAAATGAAAAAAAGTTGAGAGCCCCTGATCTAGAGGCCTTTGGCTTTCATATAAACTACTTCTGAAACCAAATGCTCAACTAGAAGTCAAGTTATTATTTGTTGTTTCTAAAACTTGGATTGGTGACAAGACTTTTGTCAGGTAGTGTATATATATACACATATACATATACATATATATGTAGACAAATATCTTAATTTTTCATTTCTTAAGCTAATGCAGTTGTTAGACATTTCTAAAATGCTATAGTCAAAAACGTGGGTTTTTATGCAAAATATCTGAATATCAACAAAAATAAAATTGTATACTTATAGTTATACCAGATATTGTCAAACTAATTACTCACTCAGTTTATTACGTGCAGTTGTCTTTATGAATGTAACCTTCAACAAAAATATAACCATATACCAAAAAATGCAACTGCTCTACTTTTCTGGATGTATTTAAACAGACCTGTTTATTTTATGTTCAGAATTTGAGGCAGAAACATAATACAAGTATGTAGCTGACTGTAATTTATTTATCTTATAACAGTTCTTTACTTTAGCAGATTTAATTAGCAACTTGTTACTAATTACACCCGACACCAGTGCATCGATGACATCGCTTGGAACCAAATCCATTGTAAATACTAAGCAGGGTTGAGCTTATTATTAAGGACAATATTGATTGAAATGTAGGACACAAAGTTCAAACGCAGCGCTGAAGATAAATTAATTTATGCGTAAGATTTCTCCTGATGCAGCATTTTCTTGTCGCTTGACAGAATGGCTAAGTGTAAAGCAGGGCACTTACATAAAAAAAATAAAAAAAACTTGGTTTCTCTGAGACGCGACTCCCAATGATTCATGCTATCATTCGCATCTGGACAGGCAATTTGTCACACAAATCTTTTAAGGATTACGTGTGTCATTGGCTGACAGGACAAAGCATCCGGCAGGAGGGAATAAGCCACTAACTGGGAACCCATTTAGATGGAGGGCAGTTAATATCACTGAAATGCTTTAGCTCTGTTCCTCAGGTTAGGAATTACATGAAAAGAGACAACAAAAGACTTGAAAATGTTCTCAGCCATGCCGCTGAAAAGTCAATGAATAGGGTAGCTCTTAATCCGTTTGAAAAATACGCTTATTTGTTCAAATTAAACTTTCAGGAGATGAAAAAACATTTTTTTATGTGTATAAACCTTAGGTTAGATGCCATTTTGAACTGAATGCAGGTGAAATCAAGGCACTGTACACAAAAAGACACAAAAGACATTGATCACAACTCTCAACTATCGAAAACCTTTATGGAGTTTTCATTTGCTGAAAGGTATTTTCACATAATGTATATGTTGTTTTTAAAGAGTACAATCCATTGAATGCACAACTTGTGTCTCAGCATTGTCTTGCTTTTGTTCCTGAAAATTAATATATTGACACTACCCTGACTAAACAGAATGTCTTAAAAATCCAAATTCACTCTAGAATGTGAATAAAGGTACCAAAGAAAAGACAGCATAGCAAAATGTTATTTATTAAAAATATAAATTCTGTAACATCTCGTCTTTATAAGGAATGCTTTAATAAAAACTGTCTTTAGTATGGATACAGTATGTGCCATGAATAAAATCTATTAAGACTATGGCCCAGACAATAAAAACGTAAATTCAAAATAATGATATAAAATCTATAAATCAAACGTCCTGCTGAAAAATAGGTTATAGACAAACAATAACGTTATTATGATCAATAAGATTAAACTCGTTTGATTGCTCAATTGATTATTCTGTCAATACAGACATTAGTAAGCACATATATAAAATTACAAACATAAATATGTTTGTTAGCAATGCAAGTGTTTGTTTTTTTGTGCTAAATGCCATACAGCTTAATCATATGCAAATCTGGATGCTTACCAGTAAGTGTACATTTATTATTGCATTATAACTGCATTATATTCTTTAGGATATAGTAGATTTAGTCACTGTTGTTGCACAGTAAATTTCATCCATAATATTTCCCTTTTAAAGCATTATAATAACTGAAATTGGTTTATTGTCTATCACAACTGCTAGTATATTTTTAATATCAAATGTTCAATGAAATTGTCAACTGTTAGTTTGACTTCACCTTCTCAGTTTTTTTCTCTTGTGTCATAACTCTGCAGGTTTCATTTCTCTGAACCAAAGAAATGAAAGCATGCAAGTGCCGAGGTAAAATAAGAAATATTACTCTCCGCGGTGTGAGAGACTGTTTAATCATTAATTTAATCATAACTAACATTCAGGTTTCTTGTAGATTTGACATTTTTGTGCTGCAGAAAACTAAATGTAACGTGCATTTAAACAGCACATATATTGTGTATTTCATACACCCAAAGTACATCACAATCATGGTGGTGGTGGGGGTTGGGTTCTCTCCACACTACCACCAGTGTGCAGCATCCACTTGGACAATGTGATGGCAGCCACAGCACAACAGGTGCCAATGCTTTCACCACACACTAGGTGGAGTGGAGAGACAGTGATAGTGTCACGGTCGTGGTGGGGAAAAGGAGCGAGGACTCAAGTGCAACGAAACAATGGGTATTTATTAATAATAAAATAAAAATAAAAGGCAAAACAAAACTACCCCGAAGGGGAAAACATGAATACAAAGGCAAAAACAAACTTGACAGGGCTGGCAGGACTGGCAGGACAAGACAGGGCTGGACACAACAAGACAGGAAACTAGCAACGAAGAACTAACAAAGGACTGAAAACATGAGGGGGATTATAAAGCAAAAAAGTAAATTGAAACACAGGTGAACACAATTAACTAAATATGGGTTAACAAGGAGGGTGGGACTAGACAATAGACGGGAGAGCGCATGACACAGAGAGACAATACAAGCCATGCGCTCACATAACACAACACTGAAGCACACGACAAAAGCACGTGACCAATGTAAACACCGAGCCATGTGCTTTGACAAAAGACGCAAGACACGAGCACACGATGAATGAAAACACTCACCATGCGCTCACATATGCAGCATGCATGCTTCATCCCAGCGCCGACCAAAACCGAAACCAACAAGACTGAGACGCTGGGAATGAAACACCATGCTGCTGACAGACGAAAACACAAACACGAGTACAAGAGCGCACGCGTCTGAGGGACGCAGAGCGCGCGCGCGGCCGCGTCAAGCAGGAGCGCGCACACTCTACGTACACCCACGACGGCGCGCGCTCACACAGAGACAGAAACAGGACCAGACATGAGAAGTGTCAAAGCTCTGCCACCAAAACAAGAATTTTCAAGACCAAAGTGGCAGAACCCTGACACTAGCCCCCCCCAAAATGGACGCCACCTGGCGTCCCTAAAGGGAACATCCAACAAGGTACAAGACAGACAAGAAACACTACAAGACAACAAAACAGGCAACATCAACAGACACAAGACAGGGGGGTGAACAGGCAAGACGACATGAAGGGGGGGAGGGAGGGAAGCCAAGCCGGACTCAACAAGACAAACAAGGGAGGGATGGGAGGGCAAGACCAGGGAGGATCAGGAGGGACAGTCCAGGACAGGTGCAATGGGTCAGGGACCCCGGCAGGGAACCAGGGTGGAGCCGGAGGATCAGTCCAGGGTGGCAGAGGCATGCTCCAAGGTGGAGCAGGAGGGACAACCCAAGGAGGATCGGCCTGGGATACCAAGGCAGGAGGCCTGTAGGGAGCTGGCTGGGATGAAGGCCTTTGGGGAGCCGGCTGGTCTAGAGGCGACTTAACTAAAGCCGGCGGGGCTGAAGACCAGAGGGGAGCCGGCGGGGCTAGGAGCCGGGCTGGGGCCGGCTGGGCAAGACGTCTGGGGTGCGCTGGCAGGGCAAGGAGCTGGGCTGGGGCCGGCAGGGCAAGACGTCTGGTTGGGGCCGGCAGGGAAAAGAGCCGGGCTGGGGCCGGCAGGGCAAGGAGCCGGGCTGGGGCCGGCAGGGCTAGACGTCTGGTAGGTGCCGGCAGGGAAAGACGTCTGGTAGGTGCCGGCAGGGCAAGGTGCCGGGCTGGAGCCGGCTGGGCAAGACGTCTGGGTGGCGTCGGCCGGGCAAGGAGCCGGGCTGGGGCCGGCAGGGCTAGACGTCTGGTAGGTGCCGGCAGGGAAAGACGTCTGGTAGGTGCCGGCAGAGCAAGGTGCCGGGCTGGAGCCGGCTGGGCAAGACGTCTGGGTGGTGCCGGCAGGGCAAGTAGCCGGGCTGGGGCCAGCAGGGCTTGACATCTGGGTGGTGCCGGCAGGGAAAGACGTCTGGGTGGCGTCAGCAGGGCAAGGAGTCGGGCTGAAGCCGGCAGGGCAAGACGTCTGGGTGGCGCCGGCAGGGCAAGGAGCCGGGCTGAAGCCGGCAGGGCAAGACGTCTGGGTGGCGCCGGCAGGGCAAGGAGCCGGGCTGAAGCCGGCAGGGCAAGACGTCTGGGTGGCGCCGGCAGGGCAAGGAGCCGGACTGGGACCGGCACTGAGCTGCGCTCTGGGGCTGGAGCCGACACTGGAGGGCGCTCTGGGGCTGGAGCCGACACTGGAGGGCGCTCTGGGGCTGGAGCCGACACTGGAGGGCGCTCTGGGGCTGGAGCCGACACTGGAGGGCGCTCTGGGGCTGGAGCCGACACTGGAGGGCGCTCTGGGGCTGGAGCCGACACTGGAGGGCGCTCTGGGGCTGGAGCCGACACTGGAGGGCGCTCTGGGGCTGGAGCCGACACTGGAGGGCGCTCTGGGGCTGGAGCCGTTGTGGTGGAGGAGCCCTTTCTCCTCCGACGCTTCCTTGGTCTGGGTGGCGGGAAGCTGGCCACCTCTTCAGACACTGCAGTATACTCCACTGCCTGCAGGACTGGTGCAGTGTCTGTTGCGGGTGCCTCAGTAAGTGATGCTGCAGCCAGGATGGTAACTGAAAGGGCTGCAGCAGGTTCGGTCACCTCTGGGTGGGCGACAGGTAAGGCAGACCCGGTCTTCCTCCTCCTTCGCCGTTTCTGGGTCATTGGAGGACTGGGGCCCCCACTGACTGCAGATGGATATGTGAAGCAGTCAGTGGGCTGGCGCTTTGTGCGGAGTTGGTGGAGCTTAAACACAAAGCGCCAAAATGGCAGGTACTCCAGCCTCTCCATCTCCACAGGGCTGAGGGGCTCCGTTAGGCAGATGTTAAATGCCTCCTTGAGGTCCAGGTTATCCTCATACTCAAGGCCATCCACTACAGCAAGGAAGTCGTGGGCGAAATTTCTGATGTCCACCTCTCCCTGCTGCAGGGAGATTTCCTGGACAACCTGAAGCAGCTGGTGTTTGACAGAGCCCCCAAGAAAAGGAAATGGAAAGAGGAAGCTACCCATTTTTCTGCTGAGTCCTCTTCTTTGGTCAGTTCGTACTGTCACGGTCGTGGTGGGGAAAAGGAGCGAGGACTCAAGTGCAACGAAACAATGGGTATTTATTAATAATAAAATAAAAATAAAAGGCAAAACAAAACTACCCCGAAGGGGAAAACATGAATACAAAGGCAAAAACAAACTTGACAGGGCTGGCAGGACTGGCAGGACAAGACAGGGCTGGACACAACAAGACAGGAAACTAGCAACAACGAACTAACAAAGGACTGAAAACATGAGGGGGATTATAAAGCAAAAAGTAAATTGAAACACAGGTGAACACAATTAACTAAATATGGGTTAACAAGGAGGGTGGGACTAGACAATAGACGGGAGAGCGCATGACACAGAGAGACAATACAAGCCATGCGCTCACATAACACAACACTGAAGCACACGACAAAAGCACGTGACCAATGTAAACACCGAGCCATGTGCTTTGACAAAAGACGCAAGACACGAGCACACGATGAATGAAAACACTCACCATGCGCTCACATATGCAGCATGCATGCTTCATCCCAGCGCCGACCAAAACCGAAACCAACAAGACTGAGACGCTGGGAATGAAACACCATGCTGCTGACAGACGAAAACACAAACACGAGTACAAGAGCGCACGCGTCTGAGGGACGCAGAGCGCGCGCGCGGCCGCGTCAAGCAGGAGCGCGCACACTCTACGTACACCCACGACGGCGCGCGCTCACACAGAGACAGAAACAGGACCAGACATGAGAAGTGTCAAAGCTCTGCCACCAAAACAAGAATTTTCAAGACCAAAGTGGCAGAACCCTGACAGATAGAGCCAATTTGGTGAATGGGGATTATTAGGAGGCCATGATGGATTAGGGCCGATGGAGGGAAATGGTTTAAATGTTTCTAACTTACCAAATCCAAGTTGGCGTCTTATAGGAAAAGGAATATAGACTAGAGAGCTGTCTAGAAACATATGCTCTCATGATTTAAATATTTAAACAAATCCTAATTTTTTTACTTACTAACAAAGGGTTAAACATATAAAAAAAACCAACCTTGTAGAATAAAAGCCATGCCATGAAAGTGCTGTAAATTACCCACATATGCTCATATAGATTGTCTGATTGGACAGATCCTCCCAGTCGTGATTAAAGCATATTCAAAAACATTGTCTGAAGTCCATCTATTGCTGTGCAGCAAGAGAGGAACACTAGAGATGCAATTATTCAAGTGATAGCATTCAAAAGAGATGAGATGTTGACCATCTCAGCCAGAGCCATCTGAAGAGTGCGGAGCATAATTATTTCTGTTAGGTAAAAATGAACAAGTTCCGTATATTGTGTTGTGTGGTGCTGACCTTCAAACTTTTCATTTAGTGAAGAAGATTGGCCGTAGGCTCACTTTAAAAATAGCTCACACAAAAATGAAAATTTTGTTATTAATGATTCACCCTTATGGTATTCCATACCCCTAATACTTTTATTCATCTTTTAAACACAATTTAAGATGTTTTAGATGAAATCAGAGAGCTCTCTCATCCTCCATAGACAACAACAGACTCATGACATTCAAAGTTCATTCCATGTGATTTCAGTGGTTTAACTGTGAACATAGACAGCACCAAAAACACTTTTGTGTGCCGTAAAAATTGTAAAAACAACTTAGCTCACCAAAGTATTCTGCTTCAGGTCAGGATAAACATTTACTGCCAACAATAGTATTCTTGCATGTCAACTCTAATGGCTATATGTACATTTGGGACTGTTGCTGTATATGGAAGATGTGAGAACATTCAGATTTCATCTAAAATATCTGAATTTGCATTCTGAAGATGAACAGGTGAATTATAACGACATAAAGATAAGTAATTAATAACTAATAAATAACCCTTTAACTTGAGTCAGGAATGTAGGTTAAAAATGCACCACAGCTTAAAAAAAAAAGGTATTTAATATGTAACAATAACATGTATATCTTTGTAAAAATTATTATAAATTCTAATATATATATAATTACTGTAGCAGCATCAGCTCCCATGCCAGTTTGTGTGCTTGAAAATTGTATTTATGTGTCATAAGAGACATGCAGAGACTGTGGATTAATGGTATCAATTCAAAACTAACCATTAACCATTGGTTTTGCTAGCTTTTTTTGTTTGGTGAACATTTCATCTGTGCCTGTCATATAGAAAAAAAAAAAAGTTTGATCTGAAAATCTACTTAAAATCTTTGATGTTGTTTGTCTGAGGTATAGGGTTAAGTATTAATATAACCACAACCTTCCAACTGTGAGTTAAAACAGCACAATGAAAGCAAACAGGAATGGTGAGGAGGAGGTGTCTTTTAGGTTGTAAAAACTTCTAAAACTTTTTCCTGATCTTTCTAAATAAAAAGGCTTCTTTACTACATCAAATCTGCTTGCAATAAAATAAACAAGCCATGCCTATACTGTTTTCTCATTTAATAGTCTGTATCGCTAGAAACCGAGTCACAATATATATAAATGGCAGCTTTGGGTTCATGTGGACTTTAGTGTTGCAAGTAATTTTTATGTTTAACTTTAGTGCATCACCGGGAGCGACATATTTGAATTTTTTGTGCCTGTATTTTTTTTTATTATTATTAAATGTTTTTTTTTTTACTCTAAAAGTGCTTGCAGCCATTGACTTTAATTTGATAAATCACCAGGAACCACAGTTTTTAGATTAAAAAATAATAATTTTTAAAACACTACTGAAAAACACATCTTGAATGGCCTCAGGTTGAGTAAATTATCAGTAAACTGTTACATATAGGTGGACTATTTTTTTAACACAACCACACTGAATATTAACTTTCTAACCACAGCGTATATTTTATCAAATTTAGGAAATATCTGCAGATCGAAAAAGAAGTACACTTTATTCAAATGGAGGTACACACCAATTCTAATTTCAGTGCAGTCTTGCTAATTTAATTCTAAATCTGATTTTACATTATAAACAAATCACAATTTACTTTGCACATCCCAAAACGGATTGAGTGAGCGTTAGCATATACACATTGGCTGATGGAGGAATGCTCTGGCCATCTATTGTACATCACCATGTGACTTTCTTTCCCTAACTGTGAAGTTCAAGCTCGCACTTTGAAGACAGAAAGCTGGAAATGTGTCCTCTCCTTATGTTCACCACAGTGTCCAGATGCAGAGCTGAACTCATGTGGTGCACGAAACAGCATAAGAGCCAGAGGAGGGAATGTGCCACTTTATTCTGTGCTGCCCTCACCATCAGCACTGCTGAGTGCCATGCAGAACAGAGGTGACAAAGTCACATGACTTGTATGTGGTATTTGGAGCATTTTATGACAACTTGTTATGCACCATGGTGCGTGAAGTGTGATGTCAAATGCATGAGGGCTCTTTAGGGCAATGATGAATTGAAGACGTATATATTTAAGATTTTGTGTCGTAACATTACCTCTGATCAAAGTGAGATTATATTTACTTTCTAAATTTTACATTCGAAAAATATGTGCATGTGGCAGCACGGTGACTCAGTGGTTAGCACGGTCACCTCACAGCAAGAAGGTCACTGGTTTGAGTCCCAGCTGGGTCAGTTGGCATTTCTGTGTGGAGTTTGTATGTTCTCCCCATGTTCGTGTGAATTTTCTTCGGGTGCTCTGGTTTCCCCCACAGTCCAAAGACATGCACTATAGGTGAACTGAATAAACTTAATTGGCTGTAGTGTATAAGTGTATAAGTATCCACTTTTCTCAATGGATACACATTTATATTTTGCAAAGGTTTTTTATTATTTAATAGTTTTATTAACAATTTCTTTTTTATTTTATTCTTACACCTTCAAATTCATTCTAAAAAACATTTAAATTCAAATGAGGTGCTGCAAACAAACAAATAAAATTTTGATTCAACTTTATATTATGTATGGCCTCCTTGATGTTTCCTGTTTATTACAATTTTTATTTAACATTTACTTCTAGCAAATTTACTGTGATGTACTCGTTTTTTTACACTATGATCTTAAATAATGTAATTAAAATGATTGATTAGTTTCAATTTTGGCATTGCATTGGTACTGAAAATTAATCTAAAGTAAAACCAACCAATAAGCCAGATTTGCACTAATACCTAATTGCAAATAGGATGTCTTAAAAAGTATCCATTCTGAAGCGAAATTTCTTTGGTTTTCAGATGAATTTGTTATACTGTAGAAATTCTGGGTTTCACACAATCGATGTGTATTGGAACAACATGAAAGAACTAGGTCAACTTATTAGTTGTTACAAATTTAAGATGATTGAACATAAAACAACTAGGTTGACCTTTAAAAAAACCCAAACATTGCGTTGTTTCAGCTAATTTTATACAAGGTATTTGAACAAACACCAAATGTAATTGTTTTTGAGTGTAAAATGCAGTAATTTATGCTGGGCTGGCCATTGTATATATACCAGAGATGAAAATGTGAGAGTAAAGTACAGTTTAGTATAGTATAGTATAGTTAAGTATAGTATAGTATAGTATAGTAGTACACTCAAAATACATACTGTATACATGTTTTGCTCATTCAAGCTACTTATTAAAAAAGAGCTGAAACAACACAATTCTTCAGATTTCATTGGGGTAACTTTTTTATGTTCAATCCACATACATTAGTTAAAAATGTTCGGTTAACTTAGTCAATTTGTGTGGACAATAAGAGTGAATTGTGTGAAACCCTGCATTTTCTACATTGTAAGTGCATATGCTGAAAAATGGCAATGATGAATATAGAGAATATGAATGGAGAATATGAACACTACCAGTTATGTTTGTACAGTGAACAGATCTATTCAATGTCAACAAAGGCTTGTGTATTGATCTATGGCAGCCCATGTGGCTCTAACTCCCTCAAAGTTTTCAAAATTGGATTTTTATAACTTTTGACCTCTTTGGCTTACAAACAAAATGCTTTCTGTTCTCGACCTCAGTTGACTGAATGTGGTGTTTTCCATGTCTACTAAATCGATCGTGCAATATTGTGAACTATATTGCTAACTGTTACCTTTTTTTTATTGTTACTACCTGTTTCTGAGACAAACAGATATGAGACTGACTCTTGGTATTGCTTTGAGATGTTGGTTTAACCCTTACACTGTGTTCAAAATTCAAGAAATGGCTTGTTTCCATTGACTGGTAAAGTACGGTACGGTTCGGGTCTGTACGGGTCACCTTTAAATTTTGAAATGTGTGTAGCATGTACATGGCATATTTCATTCCTCCGCGTACCACTAGAAGGAAGCCTGCGTACCACTAGTGGTACACAAACCACAGTTTGAGAACCGCTGGATTAGAGTATAGGATTTTAAAATGGTATTTTACCTCTCTTTTTAAATGCTGCTCCTTGTTTAACCCTTTTTAAATACTGATTTTGTGCGTTTTGTCAAAGTTCAAATTAAGGTATAGCATGGAACTACATTTCCAGTACAATTATAATAATTTAAATTGTTATATTCTAAATTATTTTAGATAAAAAAATCATCCAAATACAAACATATTAAACCACTAAAGGCTAATTGATATGACATAATACACTTTTTTGTGTTCAGTGCAGCTGCCATGAACCCTAGAATAAGCATGTAAATCAAAAACATCACAAACATAATAGAAATTTAGATTTTAGATTCTAATTCTATTTCTATACTCATTCTATCCTAAATAATTTTAAAAAGCATAAGGTTAACTTGTTTTCCAACTCAAAAATTAAAACATAACAGGAGGGTTAAGGTGAAATAATGCCATACAAAAAAAAATAAACAAATAAATACAACTAACAATCTCTTTTGTTGGAGAAAACAATGTGTAAATACAATGTATTTCCTGAAGATGTGGTTCTCAACCTGTTTCAACCCCCTATAAAGAATTTTACAGGGCTACTAGCAATATCGTTTAACTTTAAATGTCATTCAATGGATTCAAAGCAGTTTTTGCTGTGGTAGAAAAACAGATTCATAGCCAAATATATGAGAGTGGAGTAAAAATATCTAAAATGTCTTATAGTTGTAGATAGCAGTCTTTGAAGAAGATGTTGTGTTGCACCTTTACAAGCTGCTATTAAGCACTTAAAGTGGTTCCTGTATTATCACAAGCCAATGAACAACTTTTTGTGCTTTTTAGCACCTTTTTTTAGTGTAACGCTCTGTTCAAAACTTGGTAAGATCGATACATACCATATCCTGAGAGTTTGAGCTGCGAGAGAGCAAACTATTGATCGCTTAGGCTGCGTTTACACTGGCAGAATAAAATTGGATTTTGTGCCAACATCTAACACAGATAAGAACTTAATACATGTGCAAACAAAAATCTGCATGTAGATCATCCACTCAAAATATATAAATTAAAAATGTGTTTAAACAATATTTAAAAAATCTGATACACAACCCCATCAAAAACAAAAGACATACAAAAAACACTTCTTTTTGTAAAAACAAAAACATTTTCAATAATTTATAAAAGTAGCCAGGTCATCTGTTACCGCTCTACCAACTGTCAAACAACGTCATGGATTGTATGGTATGGTTCTTTTTCTATGCTACTGAATGCATACTGCCAAACAC
Source organism: Danio rerio (assembly GCF_052040795.2). NCBI lineage: Eukaryota > Metazoa > Chordata > Actinopteri > Cypriniformes > Danionidae > Danio > Danio rerio. The sequence goes on from NC_141028.1 coordinate 34,247,187, forward strand.
CTTCCTTTCACAAAACAATGGGAAAATAACTAAAATCAGTTCCGATTTAGTCCAAAAATGCCATTTCAAGCATTAAACAATACATCTCTAAGCTTATTAAATCAGTCAGGTTTGTTCCGATTTTGATCAGACCTTGAGATATCTGAAACTTGTATTCCTAGTTTAAAACTTCTGGCTTAGAAACACGCTTGGAGACTTACCAGAGCTCCAACCCATCTTCCAGCAGGTAAACATGAGGGGGCTGAGAAACATCTGTGCTGAGCTGGATAACAGGCAGGAGGAAGGGATACAGATTCTTGCTTTCTGCTCCCAGGCCCTGGACAACACACACACACACACACACAAAGCATTTTTTTCAACCCATAAGACTAGCACAAGCGATAACAGGTCACTCAACTTCACATGATGAAATCAAACAGAATTGAGCTTCTCCAACAAGTGTTTTTTAAAAAAAACCTGTGTTATACATTCCAAACAATACAACAGGTTGCACAATGAAAAACAGATATAAATACATGCTCTCGTGTGATCTGAAATAAAGCTTGATAAGATCGACATGTACCATATCCTGGGAGTCTCTTATGCAGTTGAGCAACAAGAGAGCAACTGGTTTGGCACACAAATATCTATGAAAATCCTCCATTCAAAAATATATCAATTATTTAGAATGTTTATCATTTGCAAAATAATTAAATGACAAAAAAATAAGGCAGGACTATAACAGTGACTGCAAAGCAAAACATAACAACAAGAACAATCAAAATATAACACAATACCTAAAACACAGAAATAAAAAAGAAATAATTTAATTAATAATAAATATGTATCAAAACATACATTAATTATAAATTAAAATAATATATACTAAAATTAGGAAGCCCAGGAATGACCGCAGAACAAAACCCAATATACTACAAAATAAATAAATAAACAAACAAATAAATAAATAAATAGATAAATAAATAAATAAACACAAATAATAAATTTAAATAATATGTTTTATAAGTGTATAAAACTTTTATTAATGCATAAGTTTTACAAAATATTTTCGAAAGGAGCAGCGGCTGGTTTCCCATAATTAACAATAATCCAATAAGATTGATCCAAGCCTACAATAAATAGACCTATTTAACCCTACTCCCTTATTTTCAGTTTGGAAGAATACTCCATTCACTTATTTTACCAGGCAGAGCTCTTGAGACCTACCTGATCTCGAACCCCCTTACTGGCTAATTGACCAAGCGTTCGCGTGGGTTTCCTAAGGGTGCTCTGGTTTTCCCCACAGTCCAAAGACAAGAGGTACAGGTGAATTGGATAGGCTAAATTATCCGTAGTGTATGTGTGTGAATGTGTGCATGTATGTTTCCCAGAGATGGGTTGCAGCTGGAAGGGTATGCGCTGCATAAAATATATGCTAAATAAGTTTTGAGCTATTTTGGTCCGTTTAGGAAGTTTGCAGTGTGAAAGTGAACCGCTACAAGAACAAAGAGCAACATTGTAACTATTTTATTCCCTGTTTCAGAATAAATTAACTGATTAACAAGTGTGGAAGCACCCTTAAAGATCCCATATTTGCCTAATCATCTTAGATCATTTAAGCGAGGTACAAAAAATGGACCCCAGGACACAAAAAAAAAAAAAAAAAACGTAAGACTCAAACAAAAAGAACAAAATGAAAACAAAAATGATACAAAAAAACCCTACAAAATACATGAAACTAAATCACAACAAAACATGAATCACAAACAAAAAAGCAGCAAAAAAAAAACAACTAAAGCTGAAATACAAAAACAAACACAAAACAAACCAGAAAAAAAAAACAAAAAAAAAAACATAAATTACAACACAACACTACATCAGCTAACACACTGAAAATGCAGACATAAATGTGATAACAGGCTTTCAGGAGAGGGAATGCAGCCAAAATGAGTTTCATTCCAGCACAAAAAAAACACATTTTCTGTCTGAATAGCGGCAGGTGTGATATTGTGTCAGCCCTCCGTACGCTGTAGTAAGGGAATCACAAGACTGCCATTGAGCATGAGTTTTCTAGGTTCATTTAAAGGCCTGTGTTGTCGAGAGCAGCTACGCTCTTTCCCCCTGGGTGAAATACATGCACTCAGCCTCTGACTGATGAGGGCTCATCACAAAGACCACCGCAAAGGGCTCTTCAGTTCAGGGCAGGACTGCGTTCGACAGGCTGCTGATTCTGAGCTGTCCATCACAATGGCAGATGGAGAGCTCTGGGGGCTCAGAGAGGGTAGAGATGCAGCTTCCGCAGGATCCAGGTGAAGCTCTGCTACTGTCAACACGTCAGCCATGAAGAACAACAAACAGAAACCAAGGACACACACACTGTACACACAAGAAGACATAACTTGGCAGGTAAGACCATGCGGTGTTGAGCAATGGTAGAGGAAGATTTAGTGAAACAATGACTTTTGTCATGCGTCTGAGTGTTTAATTGAGTTTGTCCTCAGAAATCAGGAAAAATGAGTCAGATTAAACAGGGATGTGTCTAATGCCTAGTTCACACTAGAGGATTTTAAGCCTGATTTGAGCCCGATTTGGAAGTTAACGAGCTCGCCGACAGATCGGGTTGTGATCGGGAAGAAATCTGCGGGTGCTCGGCGCTCGGCGCTCTTTATGTGTGAACTACTGAGCAACGCATCAACGAGGCTCGCTGACTCGTCGCCGACACCTCGCAGACGGAAATCCAACATTCAGCATGCTAAATATTCCAGAGCAGTCGGCCGACTCAACCCCACGTGTGGTCAGATGTAGTGACGAGCTGCAGCCAATGAGAGAGCATATCAGCATGAGCTGAATGACTGTGTATTCAGGAGCTCAGCAGAAACATCTGTGATTGGTCAGAATGGGCATCAGTGCACTCACTTCATTCTGCCTTAACACAGACATGAGAGTAGGCTATATTAACAGTGGAACTAGAATTCTGTAACTATTAGAATTACCATACTGCTCATTCTGATCGTTCTCATATGAAACGCCATATTGTCACAACATATTTACATTCAAAGCTATTATTGAGATATTAAAATTAAGCTTTGAATGTCTGGCATCATATTTAATGACACCATTACCCTAAAAATATAATATTTTTTTGGTAATACAGCCTATAAATATGTAGTTAAGATACTAAAACACTTAAAGGCTTGGCTTTCATTTTCACTTTCAAACAGGAGCTATTTAACAGCACAGAATATGCTGTTTTGAAAGATATCTGAAGTAAATTGATGTTTTTGCCATCAGAAAGTTTTGTTTATGTTAGCAGGAAGTTGCCAGGCAAGAAAATGCACACATATTTAAAGTCACAGCGAAAAGTATCAGACATGCATGCAGTCATTTTGACCAGTATGGTAATTTAAGGCAGAAATGCTCAGTTCTTTACTGTTTTGTAAAAAAAAAATAACAATGTCAGAAAGAAATACACTGATAGTTAGAAAACGGCAGGGTGTTATAAATATGTTAGTTTTATTTCAAAGAGTTATAAAATTACAAAAATTAAAAACTCTGTGTGTATCTATCCACTGGAACCTGCAGATGAGTGACTAATCCGTTCATAAATCAGCTGATTTGACGATGTTTTTAAATGCTTTCTCCAAAGCTTGAAAAGCTGTCAGTGATGTAATCAGCACACAAGCAGCCAATAGTGTTCAGCTTTTTTCTGACCACTCCTCCCTCAAATTTTCATTGGCTTTGGTTTGGTAGCTTGAATGAGCTGATGGGGAATGAGATGTTGTCAGATCATGTAGTGTGTGACCCCCCTCTTGTGGATCGTTCACGGAGTGTTGCGTAGTGTGAACACCACAGAGATCAAAAGACACAAAGTCAAGTCATGTAATGTGAACAGCACAGCGATCTGCTGATGTTTAAAATCCTGTAGTGTGAACTAGGCTTAACTCGTCTACAGAATTAGTTGTTCCCAACCTTTTTATCACCACGGACCACCAATGCTTGACAGTTTTACAGCGGACCGGGGTGGAGGGGAGGGGCGGTGCTTCAAAGGTAGCTAAGCGACCATCAACCACTTTCTCAGAGGATGACAAGCTGACAAAACATTAATGCCACTCTGATACAAGTTTTATTGATAGAGGAAAATACTAAGCACTGCAGTGTTTGGATGTTTGTCAGAGGTAATTAGTCTACCGAAATGTGTACATTCCATACAAAGTATGAAACTGGTCGTTCAGTTCTTGTCACGTGACTCATGGTGCACTCGCAGCATTCATTCATTCGGGTGCGTCTGGAAGGCGCATTGACAGTACTGAACTTGCGCAAACTCTAGAAAAGTGGCAATATGCGAATGGCCCCTAAAAGGCCGGCGTCATTTGCAATCTACAGCAGTTGATCTTCTTGCGCAGACATGCTGGATTCACCCGATTTGTTAACAAATGGGTAGCAGATCTATTCCTTGGCAGTTTGCGGGTCCTTCACTGGGCCTTTTCCCCTTAGAAAAGTAACTTTTCAAAGACGTCTGTACTCATTTTGCTGCTTGTCAGAGTTTTTATAGATATCAAAATTTCAAATTTAAGACTTATTAAGACCTTTTTAAGACTATTAAGTATTAAATTTAAGACCTATATCACAATATCAAAAACATGCAAGAGAAAATCCAAAACTCACAAAATTTGTGGTAAAATAAAATTTTTTAAATTGAACAGTACTGAAGACAGGTTAGATGCACCATTGAACTATAGAAAAAACAAACAAATATCTTGCATTTATACTTTCGCCTGGTGCCACATCATGCATCTCCGCTGACTGTGCGTGCACCTCACGAAACGGACGAGGCTTTAATACTTGACAAGTTCGCCGTTGTGATATTCTTTAAAATGTCAGGGGCCGGTCAAAAGAAACCCACGGTAAAGTCAGACGGATAAACAGAGAAGTAGGAAGTTTCCGGAACTACGTCATATCATTAATATTGTTCAAGATTTTAAAACAAATTCTTTTTTATTATTTTCATAATTTATTATAATGATTACAAAGTTGGGCAACGGGGTAGCACAGTGGGTAGCACTCTTGCAAGAAGGTCACTGGTTCGAGCCTTGGCTGGGTCAGATGGCACTTAGGCGTGGAGTTTGCATGTTCTCCCCACCTTCGCATAGGTTTCCTCCGGGTGCTCCGGTTTCCCCCACAAGTCCAAAAACATGCGCTTTAGATGACTTAGATCAGCTAAATTGTCCTTAGCGTATGTGTGTGAATGAGAATGTATGGATGTTTCCCAAAGATGGGTCGCAGCTGGAAGGGCATCCACTGTGTAAAACGTGCTGAATAAGTTGCCGGTTCATTCTGCAGTCATTTTAATAACATCTTCTCATTATCTCACACGGCATGTTTTTTATCTGCTTTCTTTTGCTTACAGTTATTTTTGTTAATATAATATAATGATCTTTTTTTTCCTTAGAAAAACTTTTCTTTAATATAAGTTTAACTCCCTATTTATGTGTAGTTAACTGGTGATCCGGGACCTTTAGCTAGGACAGATTAGTGTGCATATTTTAGATACATAACAATAGATCTTTTTTAAATGTCAATTTTTTTTTTTTTTAAGAAAAATGTTTAATTAAAAAGTGCAGCTATATTTAGCTTATTTTGACACATTTAAAATTTGTGGCTAAGAAATAATTATTTATTTTTGGTGTGGTCAAAAATAAATTTGGTAAAACCTTAATTTTGAGCTCTGAAAAGTCCTGTGAAATAAACAACACACACAAAAGGTGAAATGAATAAGAAGGCATGTGGACATAGCACAAAATCTGAATCAAGTCATCTTAGCATGTTAAAGTCAAATTTATTCATATAAAATATTTTTTCCCAACAACAAAAGTGTGACTAGTGAAAATGGCAAGTGGCTAGTAATGTTGGAAATCTACTAGCCACAGTGGCTGGTGATCAAAAAAGTAAATGTCAAGCACTGAACGTACCATATTTTCAGCTAGGAGGACTATGTGCTATCATGTGATTGCCTCGCATCAGACTCTCTCTTGTCAACCGAGGCCTGGTGCAGGTTCTGGTACTTGCTTTGTTTGTACTGATTAATTTTTCTTTTGTTTCCAGGTCATGGTCCTTTACACCTGTGGCAAGTTTGTTAGCAGCATTGCAGTGTTTGGTATAGCTCTCTGTTTCCCAGTGAGAGTCTGGCTTGTCCTCTTTTAGCTCTGTCGTGAGCATGACCTGTGCTTGCTGAGAAGCTCTGTCTAGATCCTGCTCTATACTGTACTGCTGCACTGATGAAGGCCTGAGAGTTCTGTGTGTGTGTGTGTGTGTGTGTGTGTGTGTGTGTGTGTGTGTGTGTGTGTGTTTGTGTGTGATTCAGCTACCTGCTGAGGAGTCACAACTGTTTTGATCAGGCCTGTTCTCTTATTTATATTTGTCTTATTTGATTTTTATTATTTATTTCTATTTGTTTATTTGATTAATTCAATTGACTTATTATCATTTTCTATGATTTACTAACTCATTCTATTGCCATTATCGTGAAGTTATCGGTGAGTTACTTCTGTCCTTAATAAAATTAGAAAATGACTCTAACAACAATTACTATTTTTTTTCTTTCTAACTTTTCATCCTTTCTTTCTTTTATTTCTTACCATTTTTTTCTTTCCATTGCATTTCATCCTTTCTCTTTTTCTTTCTTTGCCTCTTTCTTTCTTTCCATTTCTTTTGTAGCATTTCTTTCTTTCTTTTTTCCTTGTCTTTCTTTTCTTTGTCCTTTATTCTCTCTTTTATTCGTCCTTTTGTTATTTCATTTTTTGTTTTTCTTCCTTTCTTTCTCATGTTTATTTTTCATTCTTTCTATCCATCTTTCGCTCTTTCTATTTCTTTCTTTCTTGATTTCATCCCTTCTTTTTAATTTTTTCTTTGCCTTTTCGTTCTCTTTCATTTATCTTTTTGTTCTTTCATTCTTTGTCTTTCATCCTTTCTCTCACTCTATTTTTCAATGTTTCTTTCTATCCATCTTTCGCTCTTAGACTTAAATTTTTCTTTTTTTCTTTTTCATTTTCCATTTTTATTTGTCTTTGGTTCTTCTTTCTCTTTTTTTCTTTCTTTATTTCTGTCTGTCTTTAGTTCTTTCTTTCATTCTTTTTTTCCTTTTCTCTTTTTTTGTCTTTCTTTTTGTTCTTTATTTGTCATTTGTTCTATTTTGTATTTCTTTCTTTTTCATTATTGTTACTTCTTTTTTCTTTCTTTCATTCTCTTTATTTCTTCTTTATGCGGTTTCTTTCTCATTTGTCTTTTGCTCTCTCCCTTTTGTTCTTTTTATTCTTTCGTTCTCTCTCACTCTCTTAATTTTTCATTCATTCTTTCTTTCTATCTGTCTTTCACTCTCTTTGTCTTTCAATGTTTATATTTATTTCTCTCATCCTCTTTTTCATTTTTTCTTTGTCTTTCAGTCTTTTCCATTCTTATTCTTTATTTCTGTCTGTGTATTTAGTTCTTTCTTTTCCTTCCTCACTTTCTTTCTTCTTTCTCTTGCATTATTTTTTGTTTTTTATTTGTCATTTGTTCTTTCCCTTTCTCTCTCTCTCTCTTTTCACTTTTTCTTTCTTCCTTATTTTTTTTTGTCTTTCGTACTCTTTGTCTTTCATGATTCCTTTAGTTCTGTCATTTCTTCTCTCTCACTCTATTTTTCATTCTTTCAATCTTTTAATTTATTTATTTATTTCATCCTTTCTTTTTCATTTTTTTCAGTCTTTCATTTTTTCTGTTTTTGTTCTTTTTTCTTTCTGTCTGACTTTCATTATTTATTTTTCTTTCTTTCGTTCCCTTTTTTCTTTCATTCTTTTTGTTCCTTATTTATCTTTTTCATTCTTTTTTTGTTCTTTAATTATTTTTTAATTCATTCATTCATTCATTCATTCATTCATTCATTCATTCTTTCTTTCTTTCTTTCTTTCTTTCTTTCTCTCTTTCTCTCTTTCTTTCTTTGTCTTTCATTTTTCTTTTTTTATATTTTACAACAAAGTAAAAATTATGCCATATACCAAAAACAGATTCCAACTAAATCACAAAGTAATAAGACGAATAACAAAAAAAAGAGATTCCCAAACAACAGCTCCGTCCACAACAACGCAATTTTGCTGGCCATGGCATGTGCCAAAGCAATTTAGCTTCAGCAGCTCCACAAATCATATCTGGAATATGCAGTAAAGAGAATGCAGCATCTGTCAGAAATATGCTTTTGGGGATGGACCCATGATAGGGCCATTTAGGGATGATTGACTTAGAATGTTCACTGGTAATATTGTGCTTTCAGCATTCTGTGCCAGGCTGGAGAGCGGCAGCTGTGATGCCATATGGCTGGCAAAGGAGGCCACAAAAACACAAACAAAACGCAAGGTTAATAGCAAACTGTTGATGGCGGGTGGTAAGAAATGCACACAATAGATGCTTTCCTGAAGGACTGCTGGCATTTTAATATGCAAATCTAAGGACTTGAGGAGAGAAAAAAAAAAAAACGAATAATGAGAGCTGGTCAACTAAGCTGGCACGAGTGGCAGGTTTTTAAGAAGTATGCTAATTTTTGCCCAGGCCTTGGGCGATCTTTCAGATTGCTTCATGTGCCTGTGATTTACAAGATCTGAAGATGCCACAGTGAAGAGTTTTTTTTTTCTTTTTTTTTTAATGTGATGGAGAAATGTTAATATGCAATATGTGCTTGGTGAAGCACAGAGCATTTTCAAAGACAAAGAACACAGCTGATGCCCTTTCGGCCGCAACCCAGCACTGGGAAACACCTATACATTTCGGACAATTTAGCTTACCCAATTCCCCTATACCACATGTTTTAGGACTTGTGGGGCAAACTGGAGCACCCGGAGGAAACCCACCAAAACACAGGGAGAACATGCAAACCCCAAATGACCCAGCTGGGGCTTTAATCAGCGACTTTCTTGCTGTGAGGCGACAGTGCTAAGCAATGGCCTATCGTGCGCACCCCATGAAATAATATGTCAATAAATAAATAAATAATTTGGGTGGTTGCAATACGCCACTCAGAAAATCTTGAATTCATTTAAATGTAATTCATTAATAAGTAAAATAAATAAATAATAATTATGAATGACGACAGGTGGAATCAATTGAACATTTACCCATTATTTTCAAATTACTTGATTACAAATACATCAAATTAAACTATAGATATATTATTTAACTTATAGTTAATTAAATATTTACAAATATTAAAATTTTACATAACAACAAAAACGTAATAAAAGTTTTTTCCTTTACTGTATTCCAACATTAGCCAAGTGTTTTAGCTGCCAAGTGCCTGCACATGACTATGACTAAACAAGTAATCCACAAGTTGAGGATTTCATTGTTTTCCTGGCCAAAACAAACTAAAATCAAGATATTTAGACTGAACATTAGGCTTGGGCCGATAGACGATGCCATCATCTATCATCGATCGCCAATAGACAACACGATGCTGAGCCGGCATCGCAGATACTCCGCCCCACCCCTGTCGCTAACCCGATCGCGAAAAATACAAACTTAGGCCCGGTATACACTAATGCGTCTTAGTGTTAAAATGGCATTTTAGAACCGAAATGATCCACATCCACATCGTGTTTTACCTAGCATTTCTGAACAGCCCCCTGAAAACGCACATCATGTGTCCACACAAACATACAGACATAGCCACACACACACAGCCACACACTGTCATGCGCTTCTCTGAGCTCCATAGAGCAGTGCACGTCGAACAGTTTATCAAGGATGTACTGCTGGATCGCATCTTACTATAGTTGTTAAACGTGATATTCAGACATCCCAAGTCTCCCTTCCTGTCCTCAAATAAGTCACGCACCTTTCCCACCCCTGCATCTCGCTCTTCAGACACGTCGAGCGCACTCTTTGTTTTCATTATCAACCAATAGCGTTTAACTGCGTATCTTATTCTGCCTTTTGGTACTCTTTTGTAGTGCTAGGTACCCTTTCGAAAGGGTACTCAAAAAGTGATACAGTACGGTTCGCTTTTTGGTGTCTTTTTACAGCAGAAACGGCCATAAAAGCATACCGAACCGTACCATACTGTATCACTCAGTGGAAACGGGCCATAAGTAAATAATGGCAATATATTCAGTTTTGAGTGAACTATCCCTCTAAATGCAGTGAGTCACGACCAATCCAGGATGCCCTTTAACCATTCAGCTCAATCAAAACAGATTTTGTTCTTTTGTAACGTCACAAATTGGCAAAAAGTGTGAAAAGGGTTGTTTCTGCATCAGCAAAGTGTTGCTCACTAGAGCTCTCTGTTAAACCAAGCTCGAGATATCCAGCTTCTGCAGCCTCAGGATGCTTTAAATGTGAGTGTCACTCATATCCTTAGGGCCCGGAGTGACACAGAAACTGCACACAGCGAAAAAAGGGTGGAAAAAAGAAGAAGACAGGATCCCACATGGAGGAGGATGGAGAAGCCGTGTGGCAATTTTCAAATACACCCATCAATAACAATCCCCTGTCTGCACGCGTGTTCATACACTCACAGCAGGAAAAGGATAAAGTGTATCATGCTAAAATAAAGGTCTTGTTCAAGTATCTGAAAGCCAGAGATGTGCTCAGCAGAGCTAGAGGGCATTTGTTCATAACCGTGGATGACGATGGTGAAAATCAGGCCCCGGTTGGAGACAGTGCAACACCTCACGTTCAAGTGAGCACTCCAAAACACAGACAGAATGCTAAACACCTGACTTGAGCATTTCAAAGGCTCGTTATCGGTTTCATTCTTGGCCCCGTGGGTATGCCATACCTGTACGAGATGGATGAGGGTAGTGAGAATGGCACAGCGGAGCATGTTGTGTTCTTCTGACTGCTTCCAAAGAAGAGGAAGGTACTGAACCAAGCAGCCCACGTACGGCCGAATCTACAAGAGACCAAAGGAGGGAGAAAAGTAAAGCACTGATCTTAACTGCAAAGAAAAAAGGTGTACAAAGTAAAAAATGTTTGTTTTGAGTTGGAATGCATCAGATGATTTAAACAAATCTAAAAATGCAGGTTAACCTCAAACATTCTTTGAAAATCTATTGTAAACACTTTGAATTAAAACTTTAATGAAGCAATAAAAGTTACAGGATTTAAAATCTTTTTTTAAGCCAATGACACCTGAATATGATAAGAAAAGAACAGGCAATAATAAATTTGTTAAAATGTTAAGAAAATAGTCTTAAATCCATAAGTTAAACAAAACTAATAAAAGCAAAACAAATAGACAAATAAATAAACCATAATAATTTAATAACAATTTTGATAATTGATCATTTGATAAAACAATGAATAACCCTATTTGTCTTAGATATTTTTGTCAACCATGTCAAGAATAAGTTTATTTAAATAAAATGCCAAACAATAAGAGGAGAAAAGAAAGACAAGCACACAAAAAAATTCAAAAATGTGACCTTGGGTTTACTTTTTTACATTAAGTGGTTGCAAACAATTTATTTGGGCTGAATTTAAACAAACAAATTATTTTGAACATTATTAAATTTAATTTGGTTGTTTAATTCAACCTATATAAATAGTTAGCAACAGTTTTGCAGAAATCTTTTTTTGTTTCAGTGTAGAGGAAGAAAAGAATGAGCAGACAGAGAAGAACAAGGAGAAATCAAAATATAAGAAATAAGAGAAGAAGAGGGATAAGAAGAAAGGCAAAGAATAAGAAAGAGGAGAAAAAGAGGAGGAAAAGGAGAATATGAAGGGGTAAGTGGAGATTAATGATGAGTAGCAGAAGAATGAGGGGAAGAAAAAAGAGGAGGAGGAAAAGGAGAATATGAAGGGGTATGTGGAGATTAGTGATGAGGATGAGGAGCAGTAGAATGAGGAGGAGGAAAAGGAGAATATAAATGGGGTTAGTGGAGATTAATGATGAGGAATGAGGGTGAGCAGCAAAAGAATAAGGAAAAAAAGTACAGAGGAATGAGACAATGAAAGTAGAGGAGAAAATGATGAGGAAGAAAAGGATGAGCAAGGTGAAATCAGAGAAAAATGTAAGAGAGAAATGAGGAGGAGGGCGAGTAGTAGAAGGACAAGTAGAAAGAATGGGGAAAACAGAAGTAGAAAAAAGATGAGAAAAAGAGGAGGAAAAGGAGAATATGGAGGGCTAAGTGAAGAGTAGTGATGAGGAGCAGAAGAATGAGAAGATGAAGTACAGAGGAAAGGGACAATGAGGAGTAGAGGAAGAAGAAGATGAGGAAGAAAATGATAAGCAAAAGAAGAAGAACAAGAAGGGGAAATCAGAAGAAAAAAGGTAGTAGAGAAATGAGGAGGAGGAAGATAAGTAGAAGGAAAGGTAGAAAGGCAAAGAATGGGGAAAACAGAAGTAAAAAAAAGATGGAGCAAAAAAAAGAGGAAGAGGAAAAGGAGAATATAAAGGGGTAATTGGAGATTAATGATGAGAAATGAGGAGCAGAAGAATGAAGAGGAGAAAAGTACAAGATAAAGCTAAATAGGGAGGAGAATAGGAAGAGGAGGAAAAAAATTGAAAAGGAGGAGGAGGAGAACAAGGAAGAAGATAGTGAGAAAAGAATGGGAAGCAGTAGTGGGGAATGACGAGGCAAAGGAGGAGGAAAGGGGGGGAAATTAGGAGGAGAAGTAACACGGTGTAGAAAGCAAGTGAAGTATAAGTAAAGATAAAAAAATAGAAGTAAAAGTAGAAATTAATAAAGGAGGAAGAAGAAGGAAAGAAGCAGGGATTAAAGAAGGCAGATGATGACGGGGATTGAAGGGACTGAGAAGGAGAAAAACAAAGCATGAGTGGATATAAAAAGAGAAGGAGGAGGAGAATTGGGTAGAATAATGAGGAAAAAGGTAGAGGAGGAGGCAAAGGAAGATGAAGAGGAGGATGAGGCAAAGAAGGAGGAAGCAGTGGATAGGAAAAGACAAAGAGATCGATTAGAAGACGTAGTAGAAGAGGAAGCAGATAAAGAGAAGGTGAAGGGAAGGACGGTAGAGGAGGAGGAGAAGGATGATGAGGTAGAGATGAAAAAGAGAGAGGAGGAAGTGGAAGGGAAAGAACAGGAGAAAAAGAAAGAGGTGGGTTGGAAAGAGGAAGAGGTGGTGGGAAAACAGAAAAATGGGAGAGAATTATGAAATGTCTAACGTTCGTTTTATTCAGCTAGCTATCTGTAACTCTTACATGGTTGTCTACTGAAGCCAAGCAGGGCTAACCCAGGTCACAATCTGAATGGGAGACCACATGGGAAAGCTAGGTTACTGCCGGAAGTGGTGTTAGCAAGACCAAGGGGGCACTCAACCTGTGGTCTGTGTGGGTCGTAATGCCCCAGTATAGTGAAGGGGACTCTATACTGCTCAGTGAGCGCCGTCTTTTGGATGAGACAATAAACTGAGATCCTGACTCTCTGTGATCGTTAAAAATCCTAGGATGTCCTTCGATAAAAAGTAGGAGTTTAACCCCAGCATCCTGGCCAAAATTACCCGCTGGCCTATGTTTATCATAGCCTCCTAACCGTCCCCATATCTAATTGGCTTCATAACTCTGTCTCCTCTCCACCAATCAGCTGGTGTGTGGTGAGCGGTCTACCGCAATATGGCTGCTGTTGCGTCATACAGGTGGATGCTGGTGGTGGATGAGGAGATTTCCACAAAAATGTATTAGGTGTCCAGAAAAGTGCTTTAAAAGCTTAAGGAATTATTCTTAATTATTTACTCAAACTATCTCATTTATTGAAGTTTTATGCATGCTATTTACAGTCACTAATGTTTGTAGAAATATCTCCTTTAGTTTTATAGCAAGCACTGTGTAGCAAGCAGACTTTCTTTTATTCGGTCTTGAAAATTAATGAACATTTTTCATGAATTATTCTTTTGAATTAAACTTGAAATCTATGCCTAAATCCTCCTCCATCTCTGTCTGTTTTTTTTTTTTTTTTTTTTTGCAGGAGCGCTTTAAAACTTTCTATTCTTCACTTCAAATCCCTATTAGCATCCTTTACTGTGGGAATATTACTCAAGCAGAGGAATGCAAAAGAGCAGATCCCTTAGTTTTTATCTGTCAAAATGGCAGACAGAATTTTGAATCACCTGTCATTGTTCTTAAAACTCTGCAAATTTTTTTGGTCTAACACAACCTCAGCCAGCCTCATATTTTATGTATGAATGCGTACTCGTATTATTTATTTCATATCATTTCATTCAACAAAACAGCGAGTGCTGGTCAGATTTGAGACGACCCTTTTGCTTTCTCATTTCAGTTTACATTTTCAGAACAATGCAGTTAAATCGGATCTTATTTACATACAAATGCACTCCTAAAACTCATCAGTGCTTCCAGCATTAACTTGGCAACAATATCTACCTCATATGTAAATATTCAATACACTTTGCTTTATAACTTTAATTGGACGCAGTGTTTTATTTTTTTATTTTCAGCATTTCAGTTCATTATCAGCATTTCATACTACAATAAAATGAAAAGGCTTTAAATGTGCTGCAAGCAGTCAGTCACTATACACCAATCAGAGATAATGATGGTATTTGCATATCTTAGTGGTTTGAGCATTAAGTAAAGATGATTAAATCAATTTCAAAACATTTTAGCAATTGATCTGATTACTTTGTTACTGGATACTTTTAAGCCGTTTCCACTGGGAGTATATAAATAAATATGGTCTATTATAAATGCTTTTCAAACTATCTATATTTTACAAAATATGCTGCTCAATCAAATGAAAACTTGTTAAAACTGTTTACATCTCACAATGTTGATTGCATCTTTCTCAAAATTACAGCTTTAGATCTCACTATTGGTACAAATTAGGTTAAACCTTTTTATTGTTTAATTCTGAGGTGGAAACGGTTTAAATAAACTTTAATTGTTGCTATTTTTTTTTTTTTTTGTAAATATGATTTCAGATATTTGTACTCAGGTTAAAACAAACTCCCATCAAAATGGGGCAGGAATGAGCAGGAATCGCAATTAGAAGAAACTTTTTTTTAAACAAATATTAATATTGTAAGATCTTCTGGAGTTTAGAAATAATATAATATTCCCAACTTTCTCATTTACTTTATTATGGCTCCAGTCCAGATAACTTAAAGACAATCCTGTTCATATATACAGTTGAAGCCAGAATTTTTAGCCCCCTTTGAATTTAATTTTCTTTTTTAAATATTTCCCAAATTATGTTTAACAGAGCAGAGAAACTTTCAAAGTACATCTGATTTTTTTTTTTTTATTCTTGAGAAAGTATTATTTGTTTTATTTTGGCTAGAATAAAAGCATTTTTTTATTTTTTTTTAAAAACCATTTAAGGTCAAAATATTTAGCCCCTTTAAGCTACAAACCATAAAAATATTTATAAATATTTTTAAAATATTTACAACTACTAAAAACTAACCTTAGCTCATCACAATCTCACAAAGTTTAGTTATAATGCTGCACACCCATGCCTTTATAAAAAGTGACCCACACTGCAAAAATGATATCTATTACATTGTGTAGATTGTTGTTATCATCATTGTATTCTGGGCTTACACTTTGTTTGTTATGAGCAGATTTACAGGAGCACAGAAATTAGATACAAACAAAGTTGTTTATAACGGGGAGTAACTCATGAAGGTTAACACCTTTGATTGGTCACTGTGTTCAGTAAATCAGCAGAACAATCTATGATAGGCTACACTCCTTAACACATCTTGCACATAAAAGCCTTTAATCGATGCTTGTGACAACAGAAATGTTTCAAATTGTGTTTTTTAGAGTAGAAAATGCTCATGTTTTGGCTTTTAAGCATATTAAGAACACCAGTTAAATATATAAACACTGTTAAAAGCTTGATTTTCAACATAGGGGGTCTTTAGTTCTTTTCTTTGAGAAAAAAACATTAATATATATTTAAACTTGAAAAAGATTTTTCCATTTATTTATTTATTTTTTTTTTTTTTGCTCGATTGTTTCACAAGTTGTGTTTAAATGAAAATAAAAACATTTTTTAAAAATTCTCTTTAAATTAAATTAAATTAAATTATTACTTTTTTAGATTTTACCAATCTAAAAATGGCCGTAATATATATATATATATATATATATATATATATATATATATATATATATATATATATATATATATATATATATATATAAATTAGAGAAAACGTTTAGGTATTAATTTTGTTTTGCTGTATAATTTAATTAAGTGTCAATAGTTTTTGTATTTGCATTTTATGAAACCCCAAGGTCCAGTTTCAGCAAAAAAGAAAATTTGTAATCTGCTCTAGAAAAAAGTAATTTTTTCTATGATGACATGAGGTTGGTTGAAAAACAGGAAATGTTCTCTTAAATATCTCTTTAAATGACTCCTGTGTTGGAGGAAGGCTTTCATCATGTACACAATTGGTTTGATTGAACAAAGCTTAAAACCCAAGCTTTCAATTCTAACATGATTAAATAATTGTCATTCACTAGATAGCTCAGAATCAAGGCCCATGTAATGGCTAAAGGTCATTTTCAAAGCACATCATGGCCTTGTCCTCATTCAGCATGGCTTCGCAATGACATGACATCAATACGTCTTTCAGTGTGTAAAAAACACAAAACAAATACAAGCATCGAAAACATATAAGAAATCTGACTGGGGCATAAAGATTTTATCAGAAGCTCACCTGAATGCTGACTCTCTCAATGACGCAGGAAATAACATGGAGAACTTGCATTTTAGTATCACATTCATTGACCTGCTGCAAAAGCTGGAACAGCAGGCTGAATATAGACTCCAAGTACTGAGAAGGAGTAAAAAAAAAAGGCATTAATGAAGACCTAATGAAGGTCAACAGATAAAATGCAATGGTATCAAATGTTGAAAATAATCTTACCGGTAAGAACTGCTCAGTTCTGAACTCAAAGTCATCGACGGGTGAGTCCGAGTTAAGTTTAATGACTTAAGGTGAGTAAAAATGAACTTTTTAATACACACCGGCTGTATCCTAATTTGTCCGCTATATACCCTTAAAGGAACACTCCACTTTTTTTTTTAAAGATTTGGCTCGTTTGACAACTTTTAGCATTTATGAATCAAATCTTAAGGCTTGACTGTTCTATTGTTAAATTATGAAATTTCACCAAAACAATGCTGTAACCTGGAAACGGATTTCAAGCGTTGCAAAATATTATTGCATCTGCTGTAGCCATGGTATGCCAGCAAAATTAATTGATTATTATGTTGGAATGAGACAAGCTTAATATAGTAAAATTATCAAAATGTTTATGCAGTGAGTAAAATGCTAATGGTCTAATCCGATTCAATGATTTATGCTAAGCTAAGCTAAAAAATTCTCCCACCTGACTCGAAAATCAGCTGAATGGATTCAAAAATGGTAAAAACTGAACTGTAGGGGGACTATTAAATTATGTGGTGTAGCCATTTGTAGTGGTGTCTGAAATCCTCAGTTTTAGTTTCTAAATAAATATCTAACTGTTAAACTAACATTTGTATAAATGTTAAAAATTGTAAAAATAATATAACAGCTTCCTAAATGTCAACGATTACTGTGACAGGGTCTGATGACAAGGTTAAAAATTTAATCCGTCTGAGGGATTTAACAACCAGTAAAGTACAAACAATAGGACACCCCTTTGAGTGCACATCTTTTTTATTCACTCCTTTAAGTGGGCTATATTAGTGGACTATCATAGGGAATAGTGAATAAAGATATAAAGAGTGATTTCAGACACAGCACTGATTATCAGACATGCAGATAAATGAGAATGAGAGTGATTCAAGTAATCATAGAGGACCATGCAAACAAGTAAGTGTTGTTGAATGGCTATGGGTTAATTGGCAAAACTAATTACAAGAGTGCTTATATGCATCTAATTAGGCTGACAAATGACCAGCCTAGTGTATAATGCGTAAACTATAACAGGCTCAAAATCACTCAGAGGAAAGGATATCCAGCTTTAGGGTTGTAGCCGTTTCGATGCGAACCTAAAACAGAGGAAAATGTGCATTATTATACAAAAATTAATAAAGCATGATATGGGCTGTGAAGTATGAAATTTTAATGGTTTAGCATGTAATTTCCACTCCACTAGTGACACGAAATGAAATGGAAATAATGATTCAGCTTCCACACCTTCTGACCGATGCATTCCTAAGACCGTTTCACTGTATTAGTATTACTAGATTTCTGAAATAGTTTGAAATCAGAGGTGTCAGACTGCACAATTAAACACATCTAATCAAACTAATTTGGTATATAGGCTGGTAAGGCTTGATTAAAACCTACAGGTAAGTGTGTTGGAGAAAGGCCCTCCAGAAGTCTGACAACCCTGTTTTAAATGAACATTTATATTCATAAACTTGTCCACATTTCCACTTTTTCTTTAATTTTAGTCAAGGACTTTCATTTTCAAATGGTTTGTTACACTTTTATATCTTCCTTTATAAAATAGTAAATTAATTATAAAAACAGGGCAGCACGATGGCGCTGTGGGTAGTACAATTGCCTCACAGCAAGAAGGTTTCCTCCACAAGACCAAAGACATGGTATAGGTGAATTGGATAGGCTAAATTGGCTGCAGTGTATGTATGTGAATGAGTGTGTATGGATGTTTCCCAGTCATGGGTTGCAACTGGAAGGGCATCCGCTGCGTAAAACGTGTGCTGAATGAATTTTTGGTTCATTCCCCTGTGGTAACCTCTGATTAATAAAGGGACTATGACAAAAAGAAAATGAATGAACCATTATAAAAACCCTGATATAAATTGACACATTTATATTCATTAAACATTTCTATGATTTTTCCATCAGATTCAAAATTGCTTACACTTCCATATTAGAAACTGCATTGTTAACGTACCTTACCTTATTGTTCATTACCATACATCCACACACATATTTAATTTACATATACATACATACATATACCTGTCCAACTGCTCGTTAACTCAAATTTCTAATCAGCCAATCACATGGAAGCAACACAATGCATTTAGGCATGTAGACATGGTCAAGATGATCTGCTGCAGTTCAAACCGAATATTAGAATAGGAATGAAAGGTGATTTAAGTGACTTTGAATGTGGCATGGTTAGCACGAGCTAGACTGAGTATTTCAGAAATTGCTGATCCTCTGGGATTTTCACAACCATCTTTAGGGTTTACAGAGAACGGTTCGTAAAAGAGAAAATATCCAGTGACCGGCAGTATTGTACAAATTCCTTGTTGATACCAAAGTTCAGAGGAGAAAGGCCAGACTGGTTCGAGCTGATAGAAAGGCAACACTTCGAACCTTGAGGCAGATGGGCTGCAGCAGCAGAAGACCACACCAGGTGCAACTCCTTTCAGCTAAGAACAGGAGGCTACAATTCGCACAGGCTCACCAAAATGAACAACAGAAGATTGAAATAACGTTGCATAGTCGATTTCTGCTGTGACATCCGGATGGTATGGTCAGACGTTGGTGTCAACAACATGAAAGCATAGATCAGGCTGGTGGTGGTGATGGTGTAATGGTTTGGGATATATTTTCTTGGCACACTTTGGGCCCATTAGTATCAATTGAGTATAGTGTCAACACCACAGTCTACCTGAGTATTGTTGCTGAGCATGTCCATCCTTTAGGACCCCATTTCCAGCAGGCTACTTTCAGCAGGATGACGTTGCATGTCATAAAGCGCAAGTCATCTCAGACTGGTTTCTTGAATATGACAATGAGTTCCCTGTACTCAAATGGCCTCCACAGTCACCAGATCGCTATCCAAAAGAGCTCCTTTGGGACGTGGTGGAACGAGAGATTCGCATCATGGATGGATGCAGCTGCATGATGCTATCATGTCAATATGGATCAAAATGTCTGAGGAATATTTCCAGTACCTTGTTGAATCTATTCCTCGAAGGATTAAGGCATTTCTAAGAGCAAAAGTGGGTCCAACTCAGTACTAGCAAGGTGTAAAGTGGCCGGTGAGTGTACATACATACATGACTTAAATAGTCACCACCTGGATTTAACTACAGTAAAGAAATAGGCAAAAGTCTATTATTGGATAATTACTGCATGGATGATGTTTCAGCTAGTAACAAGTTATTTAACCCTAACTGATACAGACTGAAATATTGGCATGCGTTAAGCAAAGAAAACATCTAAGGAGATTGCTGAAGCTATAAATTGGGTTAAGAACTGTCCAACATATTACTAAAAGCTAGAAGCATAACCTTCGAGGAAGAAATGAGGTCTGAATAAAACCATTGAGATCAAAGACCACTTAAATGTCTGGTGAAATAAAAAAAAGAAAAAAAAAATAAAAAAAGAAAAACTATCGTTATATTTACTAGTGAAAGTAAGAGCATTTCCACACACAATGCGAAAGGAACTCCAAGGATTGGAACAAAACAGCTGTGCAGCCTTTAGAAAACCACTTATTAGTGAGGCTAATTAGAAAAAAAGCTTTAATTTGTTAGGGAGCATAAAGATTGGACTGTGGAGTAATGGAACAAGGTCATGTGGTCTGATGAGTCCAGATTTACCCTGTTCCAGAGTGATGGGCACATGCAGGGAAAAAGGAGATGCGGATTAATTGAAGCTCCCATCATGCCTAGTGCCGGTGGGGGGAAATGCTGTGATCTGGGAGGGCTGCAGTCGGTCAGGTCCAGGTTCTGCAATATTATATGCCCAAATAATGAGGTCAGTTGACTTCTTGAATAAACTGAATGACCAGATTATTCAATCAATTTGTTTTTCTTCCATGATGGCACAGGCATATTCCAAGATGACAGTGCCAGGATTCATCAGGCTCAAATTTTGAAAGAGTGGTTCAGGAAGCATGAGACATCATTTTTACACATGGCTTGTCCACCATGAAACAATGCCATGGTGAATGCATGCCACAATCAAAATTAAAAGGGAATTTAAGAGTTTGTGACATTTATTTTCTCAAATGGGCAGTGTATACAAGATGGATCTGAAGGTTTCAGACACTGAAGATTGGAGTAATGGTGCTGAAAATTCAACCTTGACATAATATGAATATAGTATATCAACAAACAAACAAAAAAAAGTTTAAAATGTACTTTGAAAGTATCTTTCCACCATGTGTAAGAACTGATTTAATACACTGCTGTAAAAATGTAATTTCTTCTCCATTCACTCACATTCAAGTGGTTACAAACTTTAGAATTTCTATCCTCTGTTGAACACAAAACAATATATTCTGGAAAATGTTGGGAAAAAGCAGCCATTGACATTGGAAGTCTATAAAAAAAAACTAGATTGTACTATAAAATACTATGTGCCCTATCATACACCCAGCACAATAAGGCACAAGTTTGTTGCTATTTTTAGACCAGCACAACCCTAATATTTACGTTTTGGTCCACGTTGTTTAAATAGCGAATCCATTTGCGCCACTTTGTGGACTCATGGGTGTGCTGGTCTAAAAAAGAGGGGTGTTAAGGCGCATTGTTGACTTGTTGCTATTTTGAGGAACTAAAATAGATTGCACCCCTGACCGACTGAAGCTGGTCTAAAGTCCAGCACAGAACACGTTAGTAATGCGTTTATGCAGGTTCAAACGCTTAATACACACAGGATGTACACCAATACACAAATATCTTTATATATGAAAAAACTAAAGGATTAAAATGTTTTAAAAAATTATTATTTTCTACGTAAATATAACAACCACTACCTCCATGCCTTCCTTCATGTCAAAATTCTTCACTATGTCTCCCTTCGTTTTTAACAGCAGTAAGAAACTCTACAAATCAAGTGAAGGTTATTGTAATGTAATGTGCATTTACATAGCGCATTTATCATGAATGGTCATACACCCAAAGCACTTTATGAGGGGGCAGCGGTCTCTCCACACCACCACTATTGTGCAGCATCCATTTGGATGATGCAATGGCAGCCACAGGACACTGGTGCCAATGTGCTCACCACACACCAGCAATAGGGGGAGTGGAGAGACAGTGATAGAGCCAATTCAGTGGATGGAGATGACTAAGAGGCCATGAAGGACGCCGCAGTTACACCACTACTCATTACCAGAAGTGCCATGACATTTTTAATGACCAAAGAGAGGTCATCCCAAAGTATGAGTAAATGCTGACAAAATTGTCATTTTGGGGTAAACTATTCCTTTAACTAAGCAATAAAAGTATTTAATTTGTTTATACTGTATGTTGTAATATCATGATTAATATCCATAAGGGTCCTAACATATTGCTAGCCTATTTTAGCAGACAGTTTACCATAATTGAATGATTTCCTAGCTTCGTAAGGACAGACAAACTTCTTTCAAAAACTCAGATGACTTGCATATAATCTCCTCTGCACATTAAACTGGGCTAGAAGAAACTAGTTTATACTTCTCACCTCCAGAGAACTCTTTTTAAAGGACATCCATTAATTTCACCCTAAATCAGTGTGGCACATGTTGACAAGAGACCTCTAAGCCTACTCAAGTTTCCTCAGCATATAAATCTTGAGAGTTAGCCTGTAACCAAAACAAAATTAACATCATTAAAAGGTCGTGCCGGTATGGGATAACGGAGGAGCCGTGGGGTGTTAGCAAGGGTGGCATAAAGAGCACGACTCAAGCAGGTGGCTAATGACAGACCCCGGCACCCTCTCACAATGATCTATTATACGAGCGGATGGGACAGCATGCTGCGCTCCACAAACACGTTTATAACGAGCTATAGCGGCAGATGATGAAATTTCTCCAACACATCAAACCTAACGATCAAGCAATTTTCAGAGTAATAGGCAAGAGCTTGGAGCAATGCATTTATTAAGTAGTTAACTGACAAAGGCCGAGACGGACAACAAAGACATCTTAACTACTGATTGGTCTGATTCGTCTTCTTCAATTAAAGGTCTGATTGCAGTGACAGCTGCTTTATTACATCACCATCGGTCACTGTCATTTGTCTTAATGGAAACGTTAGAAACTCTTAATTTCAGGCACTACGCTGTACGTACTACAACAAAAACAAGAAGGGGTATTATGCATTTTATTAAAACTTTGATTGTTTGGCACTCAAATCTCACACACAATAACAATTTCCTAAAACTAATAAATGTAACATTTAGCAAACATTAAGAGCCACGATTTTCCCACTTGACAAAAACAGCATGCTATAATCTGTGTGTACATATTGTCCAGCAAATATATTACTTTAATTTTAAACTTAAAAATTAAGTCATTTTAAGTCATCCCAAAACATATTATTCATTTTACATGTAAAAAGAAAATTAAACCAAACATTTATTTTGTTTATTTACAAAGTAAAGTACACATGGTAACTGAATAGCAAAAATAAGTAAATAAATAAATGCTATTACACTTATAATAAATGTCTTTATTATTTCTGACAATGCCTAAATCCTTTTTTTTTTTCATTTTAAGTAAATGCACTTTAATAGATCAAATCAGTGTAGATATTCATGTATAGAAATTCTTTGGCCATGTGGAAATATAAATGTATATAACCTAGTTCCAAATTAACAATAATCTATATAAAACAGAAAAGTTATATTATTTGGTTTTTAATTAGCTCATTTCATTAAAAACTCTAGCCAGGGTGTGACATTAAAACCATTTACTCCCTGAGCACAGGCTGAGCCAAAGTGATGCAAATGCTACAGGCAGGGTCTCAACAACTCTTCCTTTGTCTTTGGGTGATACTTTCAAGCTAGTCAGAGCAGGTGAAACCTCAGGATCTATTAAAGACCCTAAAACAAGATCTTCAGCTAAAATTAGTCAGGCCCATTTTCTACATCTCCACCTAACCACTCCCCCCCTCCTAAAACATATTAGACACATTTTAGACTTGACTTCAGACTTGTGATACAACTTTCAGACTGCAGACCTGTAAGAGTCTTCTGTAGGCTCTTGCAGACTCGTGGACTACTTGAAGACACTGTATGATTGCAGATTAACACTTCTTAATAAATTAATTCTGCTTGTTTGTTCTGTGTTGAGTCTACTGGACTGAGTTCTCTCTTTATTTTTATTTTTACAGCAACTTAATGCAGTGACCCAGATGGAGTCTGAAATCATCAAATTCTTAACAATTTGCCACAAAACACTGAAATCCAGCTGAAATTCAATTTGAAACGGGAGATTTCCGGGTATCTTCAAGGCAGAATCCTTTTAATGGGAACTTGCTATAGCTGTGGCATTCATCGAAAGACAATTTTGTCTCTTCTTCAAATGTACAACAGCCATAACATGAAAACAATAATTGGTTTCTCTTTGTCATAGTATAAGCTATTTTGCTTTATCCCTGCAAAACTAATCTGGTGTATTGACCAACCGTTTACATTTTATGTTAATACAAGCGGAACATATACATTTTTAAAGAAATTTTAAACATTTCTGAATCAGCATTTACCAAGAATGATTATGCAAATCACCAAGCTTCCCAACAAAGGAATATAAAACATCCAATGAGTTAACTTTCTCATTGGTCATCTCAGCTATTGAGGGTAGTACAAAACCATCCTTATAAAACTGGTGACTAAGACCGCCCCCCAAAACAATAACCAGAAACAAAGACCACGGAAGAGAGTTGTTCCATCCCTGCTACGGACCGCTTTTCTGCAGGTCCAGTAAACAGACTTGGATCCTGACAAAAATTGGTTAACCGCACAGCCCAAACATTCATCTCCATTGCTTTTCTTTCTTTGTTTTCCATTGAGAGTCTAGTTAAGTTTAGTGCACCGTGAATTCAGAAGTCAACACAACTACAAACTTGAAACGACAGACTCCACTCCACTCCAAGCCTTGCAGGACAAAGAGCCAACCACCAGCTATGTGGGAATCCAGCTCAAAAGAGGGAGTTCTTCACATTACACAAGGAACGCCTCCAGATTACCACCGAACTGTTGTAAATTAAATGTAACCCTAAAAAACATAGAAAGGTTGAATTGACTTTTGGTTGGCTTGTTTTGGTCTTACAAAATTCAAGGTTTTTACATCCTTACGCTCTCTCAAACTCTTATTTTTCTTTCCTCACACAACTCTACACAACCTATATGAATGTGTGTTTGTATTAGGTGCTTGTTTCAGTTAGATTAGTCAGTAAAGTTTTATTTTGTATAAAGAAAAGTGTCTGTGCATATTTATGAATCTAATACCTATAAACTTCAATCTTGTTACCCTGCTTAAACATAAATGGGTTATTATTTTTGATAGCAATAACCGTAGTTGAAGTTAACTGTCTGTCTGAAGGATCGATGGACGATTTGTTTGTTCAGATTTAAAGAGTTGAATCTTTTGAAGTACCCTTCAAATTAATCTTCAATTCACTTTGAGATAATTTGCTACATTGATTTAGCATATCTGTGTGAATTCATGCAGCGCTTTTTTTTTCAATGTCTTTATCATATCTTTCGGTATAGAAGGATATCGGTAAAGAGGTATTCTCGGTATAGAAATAATAGCAAATTTAGCATATTTACAAGCAGATAGCCTTAATCATAACCTTAAATGTCCCAAACGTACTTCATCAATGGATTAAAATGTAGTTTGGCTTCATTACAGTGCTATAATGCAAAACTGGTGCAAATGTGTCACTATGATCAGATGTGTCATTAGCTAACTGCCATTACTACGGTGTGTTTATATTGACACTGAGAGCTCACAGCACATGCTGCAATCTTCATTTAGCACTGCTCTTGGCAGCGTGAGCAGCTTCAGGATGTGCATTATCAGTATACAATTAAAAAGGTGTTTTGTAATTCTTTTCTACCCCTAAGCAAATAAGCAAGAAGAATTTTGATGCGAGTATATTGAGGCCTTGACCTAGAAATTGCATGATGTTATTTCAAATTAGTCAGTAAATACTTGCATAATTACTCTGTAATAAGAGAATGCCAAAAGTCTGCCACATATATGTTAGATGAATAAATAAAGCATAACATTTTACAACCATATATTACTACATTTAAACCATATACTGAGAGTTAGATTCCAAAGCAACATAAGTTATTACTTCAGTTTTACTTCCCCTTATTTAATTATATTCTTGAATTCAATTATTCATAGCGCTTCACTTTTTCCACATTTTTTTATGTCACAGCCTTATTCCAAAATGAATTAAATTAATTTATCTCCTTAAATCTATACACACAATAGCCCATAATGACATAATGAGTTTTTTTGAAGTTGTTGCAAATTTACTAAAAATAAAAAAACTGAAAAATCACATGTACAGAAGAATTTACAGCCTTTGCTCAATACTTTGTTGATGAGCCTTTGGCAGCAATTACAGCCTCAAGTCTTTTTGAATAAGATACACGCTTGGCACCTGTCGGTGGGAATTTTTGCAGTACCTCTCAAGCTCTATCAGGTTGGATGGCAAGCGGATGCACTGTATGTGAGACTCATGTTATTTTTTTGAAGAAGGATGAAGCTCTCGGTCAAACAGCACAGAACCAGGGGTCTCTTTTATAAAACATTGGCTAAATGTATGTTAGAATATTTTTTACATTCATTTATTAATGCTTATGGCTAATACTATTATTTAAAATGGCACAATAAAGTCAATATTTAAGTTAAATATGCTTACTTTAAGTGTACTTAAAGCTGTGCACATTCACCCGGCATGTTTGTTTTTATAGATCACAACTTTTGCATTTAAAGTAATCCACACATTTCTTTTTTTGTGTACGCTATGTTTATAAATGAGACCCCAAGTGATTCTAATACTGGTCCAATTGATCATCCTCCCTATTGACCTTATTCATTGATGCGGAAGTGAGCTCGTTTTTGTGACTGTTTTAAAACTTCCGATTCAGCTGCCTATGGAAGAAATTACTAGGAAAAATAAAACAGTCAAACAGCTTGCTCTACAAACAGGTGTTTGCATGACTATACAGACAAAATAGAATAATATAATTAGAAAATATCATCAAGCAGCAAAATGGGCTGTTTTTAACATCTAAAAGAGAATGGAATTGAATGAGATTGGAAGCCTTGAGCCAAAAAGATTCAAATGTCTGCGCCCACTCGTACGCGGAAAATAAGCCGAATAAGTATGAAGCAGTTTACAGATATGCAGCAGATCCACATGAACAGGAACAATCTCTCACTCTACAAAACACCGAAAAACCAGAGCGATTCAGTCTGTTTATAAGCAGATGAATGGTATATGTTCTCAACTAACTATAAAATCTGACATTTGGCAAATAAAAATCTAAGTTTTTTTGTTCCCTCTTACTTTGGAGACTGTATAAATCACTCTTACAGTGCTCTCTTGATTGTTTTGCATTACATAGGTGTATGGTAGGCTATGCTGACTGGGCAAAACAAAAGGTGTGCTTACTCTATTGACTAGTAAGACTGTCACGCAAAAAGGACAATCAGGGACTTGCTCTCGAACACATATCTGTTATATTTGTATCTAATTCACATCATAGCCTTTGCTATTTGTTAATTAAGATTGCGATTTGATTTCAAACAATCCTTCTGCACTTATTGTGAACATCCCACAAGTTTCTAAGGCCTACAGCTGTATTTGTGGATGCTACAGTTCGCACTTCATTTACACTCCCCTTTAAACTCACAAAACCAGCCATTTCCTAAGCATTTTCATTGATAAATGACAAGCTGTAAAGCATGTAACTAGCAGAAACAATACAGTCAGCTGACAAAAAATATGCCGACCGTTACCCAATTCGATCCATCTTCATAGAAATGGCTTTAGGAGTGCTTACATCTTCAACAGAGGAATAAAAGCAGAGATAAGCAGGACTGCCTTCACTCTCAGAGGCATCTGCGGCATAAAACATCAAACAGCGGCTGAAAATCAAGCACTTCGCTCCCTGCCAGTGCACACAGCGCCCACCCGGCAGATATGAGCAAATTATAATAGGATTGGGTGGTAGTAACCCCTTTAAAGATCTCCTAAAGTGCCTTGGATGCACAGGTTTGCTTGCTGTGTGAAGTAATTTCAACTGAAACATGAACACAGGGCTGGACATATCAAGTAGCCCCTCCTCTTTCTTTGAATTATATAGCCAATAGGGTTTTGTTAATATCACAGCTCTACCCGTCAGAGTGGTTAAGCTAAAGCTTATCAGACTATGTTGTCAACACAGAGCCTCAGTGTTTATACACTTTACAATCCAGCATTCAGTGCAATTCCAATGGGATTGAAATGTGTTGTGCAGACTCTAGGTGTAGCAAAATAAATAATTTCTACGGTGTATGATTCAGAAAAGGACGAAGTTGTCAGATGTAGCCTACTGACAGTTTTCTGATGTCATTTGTGTACTATGGCGAGGGAGGTGAGGTATGTGCAAGTAGCCTACTATGGCAAGAGAGGCGAGATGCACGTGCAAATAGTGGAGGAACTATGATGTCAAATTGTATGCAAAAACCTGTGAACGAGTCAGCATTGTGGCAGATCCGATTCCCTCGTTAAAAAGTCAAAGGGTTTTTTGAATGGGATTTCGATTAAATCACTAAAATAAGGTTCGTGGCTACCACAAACGCAAGATGCTTTCATGTTTTATTCTACGTCATAAAACACATTAGTTACAACCCCACACTTGATTTTTAATTTTATTTTTTTAAATCGGTGACGCTTCTTTAAAGAGACTGTTGCTATCAAGACGCATGCGCGATTAGCAAACTATGGCAAGGAAGGTAAGAAGCACACTCAATTAACATCCAGTGGCAAGGGAGGTAAGACATATGTAATGTAATGTAATCTAATGTAATGTAATGTGTATGTATATAGCACATGTATGGTGTATGGTCATACATTAAAAGCACTTCACAATCATGAGGGGGGTCTCTCCACACCACCATCAGTGTGCAGCTTCTACTTGGATGATGCTACAGCAGCTACAGAACAACATTGCCAATGTGCTCATCAAAGACCAGCTATAAGAGGAATGGAGAGACAGTAATTAAGCCAATTAAGTGAATACAGATGATTGGGGGGCCATGATGGGTAGGGGCCAATGGAGTGTATTTGACCAGGGCACCGAGAAGTGTCATGGGATTTTTAATGACCACAGAGAGTCATGACCTTGATTTAACAACTCATCCAAAGACGGATGCGCAAGTAGCATACTATGACAAGTAAAGCCTAGCTTATACTTCTGCGTCGAGTGATAGGTGTGACCCATGGCACATGCCTTGCATGTAACCATGCATTTATACTTCTGCGCACTGCTTGTGTTGCTCTACAATAACACTTCCGAAATGCTAGCTGGCAGTTTTTATGTTCCTCTGTCTCGAGTTTCTTAGCTGGTGTTTTGTTTTTTTCTAAACGCTACCTTAAATGTACAAGTGGCTCAAACTCGCTCATTTTAAAGTGGGAACAGGCAGACGTGCAACAACTTTAATCAAAAGGTAAACACAAAACAAAACTTTCACAGGACTCAACACTTTTTAAACACTAGCTCCAATGGGTTCGTGTGGCTCTTGGTCCCCACCTACAGTTGTAAGCACTACCAAGCCGACCAATCAAAGAGCTTGCACTATGCATCGATGCAATGTGTACTTACAATTTTGGAGAGGTGCGCATCGGTTTCTGCCATGGCGAGGGCTATGAGACCACTCCAATGCTGCGCCAGACTATATGAGTGCGCTTCTAGAAGTCTAGAACCACAAACAATTGCCACACAGTATTGCATCACAGGCATTGTGATTAGCATACTATGGCAAGGGAGGCACAAGGTGAGCGCTATTAGCATACTGTGACAAGGAGGACAAGATCACTTAGACCAGATTAAAGTTCAGTTCCTATATCTCACTGCTTGTATTTTATGATGATTTAATGAAGTCAAGATGAAAACTGTAAATGTTGTAAAATTGAATCAAATCGATGACATAACTGCAATCAAAAAAAAAAAGAGACTAGTGTAGTAGGTACACACATCTAGCTGACTCATTCATATAATTTGCAGTGTTATTGCATCCCTGGACCAGACTGGCCTGTGTTTGTGAATTACATTAACCAAAAAACACCCTCAAAGAAAAGCATGTTTACAGTCTGCATGGTTTATTACTTATATGTGCCATTTATGATCAAGAACCGTAATTTAATTTTAAATCTATAAAGTTACCTGTTTGCTGACTGCATGTGTGTGTGTGCGGTACATTTTCCCCCTCTTGGCTTTCTGTAGAGGTGGGTGATCATGAGAGAAGCGTGTTTCAGCATCTTGGCTTTTTGGTCTTCCTCCCCTCACAGTTACATCTTACAAATATGGAGGAGTTCACATCAACACCGTCTGCTACCGGTTATTATTTACATGTGTGTATGCAAATCCATGATGCGAACACTCAGTTGCATGTAAATAAGTGACTCATTTCAGCTGCAGCAATAACGTCTTGAAGGGGTGGAACACTTCAGATACTAGAGAGCATATGATTGGTTTGAAGATCTGATGAGAAGCTGAAGTGCTCCACGATGTCATAAAAAAAAAGAAATCCATACTGATGGAACAAACAGTAAATTTAAATGTTTATATCTTCTAAAACTAAGATATTGATACTCATACTGGTGCACGAGTCGCTGGTTCAAGGGTCAGTTGGCATTACTGTGTGGAGTTTGTATGTTCTTCCCGTGTCCGTGTGGCTTTCCTTCAGGTGCTTGGTTTCCCCCACAGTCCAAAAACATCTGATGAAGGTAAATTGGGTGAGCTAAATTGTTTGTAGTGTATAAGTATGTGTGTGAATTAGTGGGTATGTGTGTTTACTAGTGATAGGTTGCAGCTAAAAGGGCATCTGCTTCGTAAAACTTATGCTGGATAAGATGGCGATTCATTCGCTGTGGTGACCCCAGATTTTTCTAAGATATAAAGTTTGCTTCTACTAATTTCAGATATAATTTTAGTTAAACAATGAAAATGATGAATATTTTAATGGCAACTACTGTTGAATTCAATGTCTTTTAGGGCTGCACAATTTTGGAAAAATCTGACATTGCAATATTTTTTTCTCTGCAATATTTATTGCGATAAAATATATTATTTCACCAGATAACTTGAATATCCCAATTTGTAAAGAACTCACAATTATATATTAATTGTGTTGATATCATAGGCCAGAAAATCTGCATAAATTTAATTTTATTTTTGGGTGACTCGAACCGTTTTTGAGTACAAGTTGAATAACCAAATGTAACGAAATCAAACGACATAGTCCTTGTTGTATATAAGTTAAACGCATTATATTTTCATTGTTCTAATTTCTTAAACAACATTTTTTTAAATGTACTTAAAATCTTACAGTCATAAGCCTTAAAAAAACGCACTCTTTCACTCTATATTAGCGGTAAACCTCACAATCACTCAACAATAAGGTTCTTGGTTAGCTATAATTATAAGGGATGATAAACTGAAGCTGAACTTGACATTGCAGATCCTGTGATGCGACTATTGTGAATGATCACACTGCGATTTCAATGCTGAAACGATATTTTGTGCAGCCCTAATGTCTTTTCATGACACATGTGCTTATTAATTACAAATATGTTTTTTAAAAAGTAAATATCAACATCTGGACCGCAACATAAACTAATTGAAAAACTATTATAGGTTCTTCAATTTCAAGCTAAGTCTTTCTTAATTTATCAATGTACTAGCAATGATATTAGCAGAGACATTCTACCCTTTTATCTTAAGCAGTTCAAACTGCTCAGAATCTCAAGCATTTCTTTTCTTCTAAACACAATTAATACATAAAGCCATTCTGTTCTCTTTTTTTTTTTTTTCAACAGCGTGTTTTAATTAAAATTATTCAATCTATTTCGTCATGAAGCTTTCATTTCGGCTTATCTTTATTGTCGCTGACAAAATAAAAATGCTTTTTAGTCAGTAATCCCATTGAGCAGATAAACATTACAATTACCCCAATAACTGATGAAAGGGAACAAAAACATTGGCATGGAAAATAAGACGTCAAAACAATAACGATACAGTAGGTTTCTCCTAATAATATTGCGCAGAATCACAATATTTGCAAACATAGGCTGTGTATGTGCATATACTGTATACATGTATGGATGCATGTATGAGGGTTCGTGCATATGAAAGCGATTTGTCTATTCTTTTCAAGCTGACAAACCATGAAATAGAAGTAGCTCAATCTCATTTCCTTTGCATAATAGAGTCGAGGCGATGTTGAAACATGTAAGATAAATGATCTGCTGCTGTGTTATAAGATCCTGGAGGCACGAGAGCTTCACTGTCTTCAAATCTGGTGATATTTCTCATTTCTGAACCAGACAAACACTTCACATACTTCACACGCACAGACAGAGACAGACAGACAGACAGAAACACACACACTCACACACACACCTAAATGTACAAAGCTGTGCACTAGTTATCTTATGTGTAGTAGTTAGTAAGAAAAAAGCATAGGCAAGATCCAGAACAAAACCATTTAAAATAAATAAATAAATGAATAAATAGATAATGCATATCAAAATCAAAAACATCAACAACTACTACTACTTTATGTGTATTTTTTTTTCTCTTATACTAGTTTCTTTCATTCCTGTTTATGTAAAACACTTTGTAACACTGTGTATGAAATGTGCTAAATAAACTTGCCTTGCACTACTACTACTGCTGCTACTACTACTACTACTACTACTACTACTACTACTAATAATAATAATAATAATAATAATAATATATTAATTTTAATCAAAATCATAACTGTAATAATAATATTACAATAATAACAACAACATAATAATAATAATAAATACAGCTGCAAGCAGCAATTAGGGGCCAAGCATTTCAGAGCCAATGTATTTGCAAATACATTTTTTTAAAAACAAAATCAATATGGCACACAAAGTATAGCCAAATATGTCATATTTGGTATCAGCATTCTCAGCATGACCCAAGGTATAAGTTGAGTTAATAAACATGAAGTCTAAAGTAAGCAAAATTAGCAAAAATTTAGATTAATTATTTATAGTTAGTGAATACACCTAAAGTGCAGTGTTAATATGTTTAAGCATTGCAGAGTCGCAGCCACAGATGCACTTTGACATTGTGCTAACACATTTGTCGATGCCATAAACAACAACCGTTTCGCTGATCAATATGATTTAAATAAATTTTGGTCAGCATGGTCTGAAGATGATCAGAGTCAAATTTGGTGACCATTGGACCAAGGATCAAAGAGATTGCAAAAAAGAAGGTTTTTGAACAAAATCAATATGGTGAACAGGAAGTTTACCCTAAATATGGCATGCTTGGTATTAATGTTCTCGGCTTGACCCAAGAAAATTATTTAATTTAAGCTATCTAATAAATCCCTGCTGATTTGATACTCAATTATTATGAGACATTAATGGTGCGTAATTACTGATAAAATCTATTTAAAAAAATTAAAAAAAACATCAATTACAGCATCTACCATTCAAATACATTTCCATCAAATTGATACTGATGTAAATGCAAATTATAACATGCGTTTGTTTATATGGCAAAACAAGTCTTGTTCACCAAGAGGCTCCATACAGTTTCCAATGGCAGATACTGATAAGATCAGGGCCTGGTTAATATTATGTGGACTTTGGGGGTTTTACCATGGTCACATGTTTATTAGTTTGTATGTAACATGGTCAAGAAACATAGATGGTAAACTTTGCTTTTTTTCTTTTCTGCTCTGATCTTCTCTGGCTCTACTGCTATCAGGTTCTCTCTAGGGTCTACTCTCTGTTCTTTGTCTCTCTCTATCCCTTTCTCTTTCAGGTAACTTTATTTTACATTTAAGCTGGGTACAATTCATATTATATTTTAATACCATTTCATGTTTTATCATTTTATACAGATATTTGTAACTAATTCAGTTGTAAACAAAGAGAATTATTGTCATTAAATCATTTCATTTACAAGAATTTATAAATGACTTATGATTTAACATCAACACTTAATTGCTCCATGTTGCAATACAATACAATCACATAATTGCAACGCTCTCACACATTTTTTAGCTATTAATGCTACCCTTATTTATACTTTGGGATAAGAATGCAGAAGGATGGTTGGACTATAAATGTACAGTTTTTCACCATTATACTGATAACGTTTGAGGCATTTGTCAAAACTACAGTTCAAACCACAGTAGTTAAAAACCCATTCTTACACTGACATGAAGTATTTTCTAAATTGAATATTTTTTACCATAACCTCAGCCCTTGTAAAATATCTGACAAACCAAAAAACCTTGGATTGACTCTCCATAGCACACCCAAAAATAAAAACCTGCCGGTAAACAAATTCCTAACAAAAAATGCCATTTTAATTGGTTGTTAAAAAAAAAAAAACTGCTGCTCATGCAACGCTTGACTCTGCAATTTCTCAGACCGAACTCAAAACCACAGTCATTACTTGACCGGTTGGCTGACCAGACTATTACGCATTTCTAGACTTGCAGAGCTTTAATTGAACCCAGGAAATGACCAGTGCCTTGTTTTCCAGGCAGGAGGGTAAAACCTCCAATGTTGTTGATATGTAGAGGCATGTAAGAGTAGTTCGTCTTTGCCTGAAGCGTCCAGAGCCTGCGGCAACTGTCAGATCCACTCAAACAAGCAGTCTGAACATTGACATGACGGCTCCTCTCGCTCACACAAGAAGAATGAGCTCGCTGATCTGCACAAAACACACCGTCTGCTTGCTGGGTCAATAAACTCAACATGAGTCTGATAAAATCTGTTTTTGGTTGAAGATGCATAGATTAGAAGCTGAACTGGTAAAAATTGTAGTTCTTAAAAAAAAAAAAAAAGTAAAATTTTGGGCATGGTATAGTGTATAGGATTTTTTTGTGAAAGGTTCTCAAAATTTTGCACCATTATTTGTTGAAATTGTTGTGTACTTTTGCTGTAAATAAATACCCAATCTTGTACATTTATTTGTTTATTTTTGACCTAAATAAAAGTTGAGCCTTAAAATATTTAAAAGAAAAGAATTAGAATAATTTGAAAAATCTTTTCAACATTAGCAACATTATTAGTATTTAAAAAAAT
This sequence comes from Danio rerio, assembly GCF_052040795.2. NCBI lineage: Eukaryota > Metazoa > Chordata > Actinopteri > Cypriniformes > Danionidae > Danio > Danio rerio. Next base: position 34,282,184 of record NC_141028.1, read on the forward strand.
AAAAGATGATGCATTTATTTGTTTAATCAATTAGAAAATTACAAATCTTTCATTAAAAAAGTAACACAATCTTACTATAGAAGAGAATACTATAGAATACTATAAACTATATATATACACACACACACACACACACACATATATATATATGTATATATATATACATATATACACATATATATATATGTATATATATATACATATATATACACATATATATATATATATATATATATATATATATATATATATATATATATAAATATATATATATATATACACATATATATATATATATATATATATATATATATATATATATATATATATATATATATATATATAAATATATATATATATATATATATATATATATATATATATATATATATATATATATATATATATATATATATATATATATATATATATATATATATATATATGTATATATATATATATATATATAACACAAGGCTGTCTCCTCAACACAAAGTAGTCTTTTCATCATCACCTAGGATAAATATTTGTAAACTACACTATCTGACAAAAGTCTTGTCGCCTATCCAAGTTTTGGGAACAACAAACAACTTCACTTCTAGTTGATCATTTGGTATCAGAATAGGCCAATAGGCCTCTAGATAAAATACCAAAATAAAATATGATCATGCCTTGAAAAATTAATTAGGACAGTAAGGTCTGACTTTGCTTAGACAAAAGCATGGTCACTTAACAGAAATAATGTACAGTATAGAATAGAGTCATGGTTCAGTGGAAAAAGAATTAATATTGTGTATTTGTGTATGAGCTTGGAGGACTGCATCCATACATATCTGCAATAACTCAAATAACTTACTAATAAAGTCATCTGGAATGGCAAAGAAAGCATTCTTGCAGGACTCACAGAGATCATCAAGATTCTTTGGACTCATCTTAAATGCCTCCTCCTCCATCTTACCCCAGACATGCTCATTAATGTTCATGTCTGGTGACTGGGTTGGACAACGCTAGTGCCTCTCCACCTTCTTTGTTTTCAGGATTTTTGATGTGGAGGCTGAAGTATGCGAGGGAGCCCTATTCTGCTGAAGAATTTGTGGTTTGTATGTAATGGGCAGCACTTGATACCTCAGGCTGTTGATGTTGCCATCCACATTACAGATCTCTTGCATGCCCTCATATTGAATGTAACCACAAGCCATGATTTTTCCTTCACCAAACTTGAATGATTTCTTTGAGAATCTTGAGACCAGGTGGGTTCCAATAGGTCTTCTGCAGTATTTGTGATGATTGGGTTGCATTTTAAAGGATGATTCATCTGAAAAATCTACCTTGCCACATTTCCAAATCATCAACTAAAAGTTTGTTCCCCTTACAAGTGGGGTTGACGGCAATACTTTTTTCAGGTAGTGTATATGAACTATCAGATTATCAGACTTGCATGAGCACATCTCACAGTGGTGAACATAAAGTACAGTGAAAATGGTATGCAAGTGCTGTAAACAGTTGCTTTTTATTGCTGATGGTTTTTAATGTCAGCTTGGTCATTTAATGTGCCAATAAAACAAATGGCCTAAAAATTTAATACATTTAAAAAAAAAAAAGATTCACCAAGAATAAAACTCACAAAAAAAAAAAAGATTATGAAATGCATAATAAAAGCTAATATTACCTTGGAAGTAGCCCTTATTAATAGGTTCCCCACAAAAGTTATGCTGTAAAGACACTTGAAAGTTTATTTACGCTTTACAGGATGTAGCTCTGTGCTAATCTCACTGAAGCAGAACTAGCATCTATGAAGTAAGTTGAAAAAAGGGTTTGGGGTTCTTCGATCTGCCCCGATTTCACACGTCGGATGCCCGACGGCATCCTAGACATTATTTCCAATTAGCAAGTATGAAAAGTCCCAATTACGAGTTCTCTGGAATGCAGCATAATACAGCTAGAGGACAGCTAGCATTTGCTATTATTTTTGTTTTTGTCATAATTAGGCACAATAATATGCAACGTTTTGAAATATTCAAATATTATTAGATAAAATACAGGGCTAGAATCTGGACAATGCTGAAATTCCCACCTCCGACGCTGTCTGAGATGCAAAATTATGCCACAAAAAAGTTTCCCCTATATAAAACGGAAACTGAACGTTCTGATGCTATTCAAATGATCTCAAGAGAACCCTCAAGAAAACAACCCCAGTATTGATGAAAGGCCATAAACGCCTCAGGTTTTACATCCATATTGCTCTGTCGCCATTTGAGACTCACCTCTGAGACGGGACAACATTGCAATGCCTGACACGATGATGAAATGCGAAATACATTTCATCAACATCTCATCGCCATCTTTAAATAATATCTGCTCGCCATCCAGTGAAACAGAGCTGGCTTTTTACTCGGCTTGATAAGTTAATAACAAACATGTAAACTTTATTTGGACTGCCTGTCACTTGCACAGCTGAAGGGGAGTTAATAGTGTTTGGAGAACTGCGGTTTGTTTCATTCCAGTGGTCTCTCTGACTCCAATTTCCTATGGCACGGACGTAAATACATACACAAACAGTCGAGCGTGTGCACTCGCCGGGGAGCTTTCAGACATTTGAACAGCATGCTAATGGTCTGTCATCTCCACAACTTAAATATTTCTACTGGATCTGCCGAGGCCTGCGGGGCTGATTCGACATGAGAAAGAGTTGGCTGCACAATTCGCCTCGGTGCTTAAACTGCACCGGCATCCATAAATATCCTGGACAAATCAATGAATAAATAAGCACATGTTATGGTCAGGAAGCATGACAGCGTGAACTGCATGATGCTGGAAATGTCCACATGGACCATCAATAGGCAGAACTGTGTTATGATATTTATATGCTATCTGAGAGCAATGTAATAGGAACATATAAAGAGCGAGACATGTAAAATAAATGAAGGGGTGTTGAAAAGTAGATGTATGTTTTTGAGAGATGCTTCAATAATGCAAAGAAAATTACTCCAAAATAACTGTGCATTACATATAGTGCATGCATTATAACTGTAGTAAGAATGTCATATATTTCAATAATATATAGGGATCAATAATCTAGATGTAAATTAAACAATAGTCTAGATGTAAATGATCTTAAAATGTAAATTAACATGTTAAAAAACAAAATGACAGGAAAATATTAAACACACTCACCGGCCACTTTATTAGGTACACTTGTCCAACTGCTCATTAATGCAAATTCTAATCAGCCCCATAACATGGCAGCAACTCAATGCGTTTAGGCATGTAGACATGGTCAAGACGATCTGCTGCAGTTCAAGCTGAGCATCAGAATAGGGAAGAATAGTGATTTAACTGACTTTGAACGTGAAGAAACTACTGATCTACTGGAATTTTTACGCACAACTGCCTCTAGGGTTGGTGGAACAGGAGATTCACATCATGGATGTGCAGCTGCCAAATCTGCAGCAACTGTGTGATGCTATCATGTCAATATAGACATATAGGCAAAAGGGGGTCCAACCCGGTACTAGTAAGGTGTACCTAATAAAGTGGCCGGGGAGTATATTATTAAACAGTTTTTTCATAAATATCAAGAACAAATCAATGTTCGGGAGAATGTTATGTTCGACAAGCATGGCACCGTAAACTGTGGCATGCTGGAAATATCCACATAAATTAAAATGGGCAGAACTGTGTTGTTTTATTTTACATTCTATTAATAGTGACGTAAAAGTATGTAACAAGAAAATATGGAGTGGGACGTGTGCCAAAAGAAAAATCTGTTGATCTGTTATAAGATAACATGCAAACAATAAAAAAAAAAACAGCTTGAACTGTGCCAAGAAAATGATTTAATGCATGACAAATGTGTAATTCTTAATATAGTATGCGTTACTTTAATGTACAGCATGGGTGAAAAGAAACAGGCAATATCTAATAGATATTGCTATAGATATGGCTGCAGATCTTCTGGAGTCATGATGAAAACGGCATCACTGGAGTCATGATGAAAACCGTCTCTAAATAGATGATAGTAAATTGAATTTCATATCTCCCAGGTTGATAGCACAGGCAACACTCATGAAAGGCAATATAACAAATATGGTCTGTTACCAATTTTAAATGCCTAGCTTTTCACCAACCCTGTATATTGAGATCCACATTGAAAAATGAGAATTTAAACCTATTTAAATCAACTAATTTAAAACTGCAATACATAAGCTGAGCCTTTAGTTACATAAATCCAGCAATGTTAAGATGTTATACAAAGAAAATGTATTAAAAATTATACAAATATTTTTAACTCTGCGATCATAAATCAAATATGACAATTTCAAACTAATTAAATAACCACAGACACCAAAAAAGGCATTGATCTTTTGTTAAAGTGTGCCAAAAGACTAATATATAACCATATTTAAGTAATGTCATACTTTATTAAAATATATGCTTAGTGATAAAACTTCCACAGAATATATTAACTTCCATAAGGCAATTAATGCAGCAATAATAACAATACTACTACTAATACTACTAATAATTATAATAACATAAAGAGAGTGATAATGATAATAATAACTAACATAAAAATTTGGACGCATTTCAATCGGCATATAATATAATATAACATAACATAACATAACATAACATAACATAACATAACATAACATAACATAACATAATATAATATAATATAATAAAACTACACAGTATACAGAGAGAAAAAGATTACTTTCTGCAAAAATAAGTGCATTTATATTGAAATAAAGTCTGAAATAAGTAATTTATGCAGTTACCATTATATAAAACCAGCATTCATTCATAATACTTTCTGTCGGACGATGGCATCATCTTCAAGCTGAGCACTGCACTGTAATAACATCCAGCAGCAGTTTAATGACAGCTAAGGCACAAACTGTGCCGTAATCAATGTCCTAAATGTAAATGTAATCAAGTCAGGGATGGACAACAGGTACGAGTTAAACCTAGAATAAAATGCTGGGATGATTTGATGCTGTCAGTCTCATTTCAGAAACGCATTATCTCATGGCCAGAGACGGCAATCAAAATTCCAATCAGGTTGACGGAAAGGAAAATGATTTGTGGATCGTCCTTCGCCTTGAATGTTCGAAGAAATCCCAAAAACACTTCTGTGATAATTTCTCTCTCTCCATCACTGAACGAGCGTGTCCGGTCCTCTGGCAGCTGATAAAGCCTTCCCTTCATTTTCAGACTGCGATAATCCCAACACCAAAGCACTCTCACAAACATCTGTCTGAATATCGTAAATTCCAATAGGCGCTGCTCATGTCCCAGTTACATAAATATAGTTTTATCGCAAAACCTAAAACTCTACTAGTGAAAATATTGAGTTGTGCAAAAGTACATATCATTAAGCAGCAAAGACACATTTTTAAAAGCTTGTGATAGTCATGACAGCAAAGACAGATATACAGTTGAAGTCAAAATAATTAGCCCTCCTGTGCTTTTTTTCCTTTTTAAATATTTCCCAAACTATGTTTAACAGATTAAGAATTTTTTTTACAGTATTTCCTATCATTTTTTTTTTCTTCTGAAGAAAGTCTTATTATTTTAATTGGTCTTAATAAAATTATTTTATTTTGGATAGAATAAAAGCAGTTTTTAATCTTCTTGTAAATCAATTTTAAAGACAATATAATTAGCCTTCTTAGGCAATATTTTGTCACGATTTTCCTCAGGACAGACCACAGTCATGTTGAAGACTAGTGTCTTAAAAAAATATATCTACTAAAATATCATGTACTGTCATCATGGCAAAGGCTAAAGAAATCAGTTATTAGTAATTACATATAACAACTATTATGTTTGGAGATGGGATTTCTGTTAAACAGAAATTGAGGAAAAAATGGTGGTGGGGGGAGGGAGGTAATAATGTAGGAGTGCTGATAATTCTAACTTCAACTATACATGTCCACCAGTCGAGCACAAACACCAACCTTTAAAGTAGCTGTCCTGCTACTTATTGTGACGCAGGATTAATTGTCTGGATAAAATGTGGGAGTGGGCAGAACTCAGGTGTAATTTAAAAGGGAGCAGAAGGTCAAACAATAGACTATCCTGTTCTCAACGTCCTTTCAGAAAGCATATCTGGATTTACACCATCTCTGCACAGCGGCGAGTTGTGGAGGCTTTTTATTACTAATATATCGACCACTCAGGACTGCATACATGCACTGCACGAATGGATCAGGGCTTTCTGCTCTGTGTATTTCATTTGTAAGATTGTGCATGCAGCATGTGCATAACGGCCCTCAGACAGAACAGGCAGATTGTCAATGAGTGACGGTGCAGAATAATAAACGAGCATGTGGATGTGTTGTCCTTGAAGGATGTTGGAATTAGAACTTGGAATCTTAAATGACAGTTATCATATTCATTTTGTTCTGTCTGTAGGTTGAAATAACATTTTAGTACAGCCAACCTTTTTGATTTTTCTTTCTTTTAGCATGAAAATGTAGATGAAAATGTGGGATTGTCGAAAGGAGATTTAAATTTAGAGGGTAGTTAGGTCAGAAAGAAAACTGTTCTAAACAGACAGTGGGGAAACAAAGATGAGGTTGATTGGCTACAGCAGCACAAGACCACACCAGGTGCCTCTACACCCACTGAGGCTACAATTTACACAAGCTTACCAAAACTGGACAATAAAAGATTGGAAAAACGTTGCCTGGTCTGATGAGTCTAAATTTCTGCTGTGACATTCGGGTGGTAGGGTCAGAATTTGGAGTCAACAACATGAAAGCCTGGATCCACCCTGTCTTGTATCAACAGTTCAGGCTGGTGGTGGTGGTGTAATAGTCAGGGGATAATTTCTTGGCACACTTTGGGCTCATTAGTACTAATTGAGAATCGTGTCTATGCCACAGCCTACCTGAGTATTGTTGCTGACCATGTCCATCCTCATTACCACAGTGTACCCATCTACTGATGACTACTTCCAGCAGGATAACGTGCCATGTCATAAAGCGTGAATCATCTCAAACTGGCTTTTCGAACATGACAACGAGTTCACTGTACCCAAATGGCCTTAACAGTTATCAGATCTCAATTCAATAGAGCACCTTTGGGATGTGGTGGAACGGGAGATTTGCATCATGGATGTGCAGCCGACAAATCTGCAGCAACTGTATGATGCTTACAGGTCAATATTGACCAAAATCTCTGAGGAATATTTACAGTACCTTGGTGAATCTATGCCATGAAGGATTAAAGCAGTTCTGAAGGCAAAAGGGGGTCTAACCCTGTACTAGGAAGGTGTACCTAATAAAGTGGCCATATAAAATAAAGGCTATAGTTTTCCTGTGTGACGCTGTCAGTTTATGTTTGCCATCATCGGGCAACACTCTTCACTGGAGTAAGGGTTTTAATGGTTGAGGATGTCAGTTTCCAGAAAAGAAAAGGTGACGAAAAAAGATTAATTTGTAAAGATTCATTTCTTTTTAAAGATTATTGGACAGAGTGGTAGGCATTATTTTCTTCCAATGCAACATTGAACTGTCCTATTTGAATTGTAACGAATCGGAGATGTGATGGTTGGAAATGTCCAACGCTACTATGAAACAAAGGTTTACACAGCTGTTGAAATACAAACAATGCCATTGCTCACATAGACTGCTCTGTATTTTCCACCATGTTATGTTGACCTACCTCTGGTTGAGTTTTGTTCATAAAAAATTGCTGAGTAAAAAAAAAATGAAGATCAAATAAATATGAAATAAAAAGACTGAGAAAAGTACTGAACAGCAGTAGCCAAAACAAACCATAAAAGGCTCACGGAGTGTACAAACTGCACATGAAATTGATTTTGAAGGCATGCTGGAGGGTGGCTCTGGTCACTGGCAGTCGTATTAGCGATTACGTACTGCTGCTGCTGATTAATGGTGCTGTTCATAAGTTGGCATCTAATGATGGCCTCTCATTATTTACTGAGACACAATGCGGCTAATCAGAGTCCTCACGCGTCCCTAATTGGGGAAGACAATATTGATTTGAACCAATGGGTGATTTGTCAGGGCTTTCAATGCAAAGAAAGCAGGTCAATAATTGGTAACGCTCATTGAGAATTCATGACTGCTCTCCTGCATAACATCACGACCGAGCTTCAACTGCTGACTAAAAAAAGCTTCTTAAAAAAAAATAAACAATTAACTTTGAAAAAAAAAAGTGGAAATGTTGCTTTTGCAAATAGCACAAAAATGTTTAAGATGAAACACACAAAAATGATTTACATTAAAACTATTTGTATGCTATTTATATAATTGTTACATTTTAGAGAATACATATGAAGAGTTACCATCTAAATTTTTATTTTAAAATAAGCATTTTCTCAGCCTCCTATTTGAAGGATCAGTAATTTCTATTTAATAGCGAAGATTATGTGCCTTTAAAGTGAAATGGCTAAACATAAACATAGGAGATGGCACTTAGAGGCACTCAATGGCACTTATTCAGATGGCACTAAGAGATCTTTGCATCTGAACTCTTCATATATTAAAAGGAATGACAATTTTGCTTATAGTTCTATAGGCTTTTCTAACGCCATTAGATTGATTAAATGATGGCAAATAGATTTAAAGAATAATAGACTAATAGAATAACAGATTTTATTTTGTGGATATCCTGTATAACTCCACTTACCACCAGGTCAGGGTCTTGCATGAGACTGAGAATGACTTCGTAGAGCAGGGGCCGCAGCTCCGGCTTGAACTTCACCGAGATCCACTGTCCAATCAGCCAGATCACCCGCCGTCTGATCAATTTGTACCTGAAAAGCCAATTGAGCCACATTAGCATTCATCTGCATTATCAGCTGAACATTTTTTGAGACGCTTATTTTATCTCTGAATGTTGGATTCTGAAACGCATGTTTAAGACACATTAGGGAGATGATCTTTTATTCTTCGAATTCTTTATTCAGCACCTTCAACGTTCTCATTTCCATGAATACTGCACAACTTCAAGCTTTCTGTTCCCAGAAGGAGAAATTACATAAGGTTAATAAAAAGAGAGGGGGAAAACTTTGTACTAACTTTGCAGCTACTTTTTAACAAGAAAATATGGTACAAGTCCAAACCCTAATGATTTATTTAAAAAATGTGCACATAATAACTGTAAATGTCCTAGAATTTCTTATAAATGCAAGTAAAAAAACAAAGATATCTATATATTGTGAGATGAAAAAGTATATGCAGAAATATATTCAAGCATTAAATGTCTTACTGAAAAGAAAAAAAGTAATACAATTATTGCACCTTAAAGGCCCAATCCCAGTTAAATTTTAGTACCCCTACTCCTTCCCCGTCTTCTTGGCTCTAAAAACCGAGAGTGAATAGAAAGGCCTTCAAAATTTACCCTTAAGAAATGGCACAGCACTAGCACCTGCACACATCATAATATGTCATCGCAATCTCCTGCTTCATATGAGATCAGACGATGGTGACTGCTGTAGTTATTCCAGTTGTGTTATTATTTTGATATTTATCTTCAAGAAATCACTGAAGGCACACATCATGTTATCATAATGATCTAATGTGGATAAGATTTGCGCATTTACAAAGTGGCCATATTCATCTATGTAAACACACCAAAAACAACATTAACATTATAGCAGACACTGTAAAAAGCCCATCCCCAGACACTAGACTTTTCTGACAGAGTATTCGAGCGTCAGAATGCTGTGTGACTGCTATAAAGGAGTTATTATTATGGTTTATAGATAGTGAAATTTAGAAATGTAGTTTTTATTTGCGTTTTTTTTTTTTTTTTTTTTTTAAGCATGACAGCAAAACACAAACGTGCTTATGAATTTATTAAAATGTGCTTGCTTGTTGTAAAAATTTGTAATAATGCCAAAAAAAAAAAAAGCATTTGTGGATCTCCTTATTTCTGCGTGCAGCTATCCTGCCGTTGTGGCTGGTGCAAATTTTCTTACCCCTTGGTTTCGAGTGTGGTCCTAAAAATTCTCTCTTTCGAGGGCAATCTACCCTTTCCCCTTAGCCCTATGCCTTCAAGATGAAGAGGATTGGGACACCTCTACCCCTTCACGAGAACGCACAAAACGAGGGGAAGGGGTAAAAGCTAAGTGGTACAATTAGGATTGGGCCAAAACGACCAGATCCGCATAAGCCTTATCAGTGATTCATTTTTATAATCGTTGTTAGATTTATTTAACAGCAACATTAAAAGACGCACCATTTTGATGATTTATATTATCATTAATAACATACTGTATAGCTTGTGTAATATGGATGTGTGCATAGTAATATTCTTTATAAACTGTATTAACAGGGTTTCTGCAGGTTTCATCAAGTTAAATTTAAGACTTAAGATGTTTTTAAGACCATTATTAAGGAAATTTCAGACTCATAAAGGGCTAAAGGCTAAGGAATTTTTTAATTGGCCAAGATGGAAAAAAATTATATTTTAGATATTTCTTAGCAAAATATTTTAAATATTGTGTAAAAACAAGAAAGCTCTACTTGTATCCGTATACTTTTTTTCAACACTAACTGCCTTTAAATAAAATAAAAAAAATGAACAAATGTTTTTAAAGTTTTTAAAAACTATGATGAACGAAATCCATGCACAACGATCTGTCCAGGTCAGTGTCCTCAGCAATATATACGTGGAGCACTTTTAAACAAATGTTATTGAAAGGAAAATAATTAAACTATTATAATAAATCAAGTTAAAAATTACCTTTAAATAAAAAGTTAATTTAAGTTTTATTGAGATGAATCTTTGGTGATTGTATGGGTTTTGACTAGACTGGGACGTAATATATGAACTTGGGAAAATTAAGACCTGTTTAAAAACAATTTAAGACCTACAACACAATATTACAGTAAATATAAATGACTTTAGGTGTAAAATTTTAGATTTGATTTTGGCATTCAAGACATTAAGACCTTTTAAAACCCAGTGGAAACCCTGATTAAAGCTCCATTTACACACATGATGGTAACTATTAAAACACAGTTCTAAAAAAAAAAATCTATGCAAACAAACAGTAAAGCTACATCGCAATTTTAAAGACTATGAAACAGAGAAGCAATATGGCCTGAATCTATTTCAAAAATATATAATAACAATAGATGCTAAACAAAGCTTGACCATTTAAAGCAGCAGAACTTTAATAAAACTTACACTTTATCATGGATTGATTGAAAAAATCCCATGAGAGATATACTTGTAACTCTGACATAGATGTGGCCAAGATGATCTACTGGAATTCAAACTGAGCATCAGAATGTAAAGGAAAGGTGATTTAATAAGAAGCATGATTGTTGCATTAAACACTCTGGTCTGGGTATTTCAGAAACTGCTGATGTACTCAGAATTTTATGTACAGCCATCTCTAGGGCTTACAGAGAATGGCCTGAAAAGATTAAGTATTGTCACTATCACTTCACCACCTATATTTCATATTCTGGTCATGAACAGTTCTCCTGGTCAGTTGGGTGCATTTACTGAGGTATTGGATGGGCTGCAGTCATAATTCCCTGAGAATGACAGTCCCCTTTGTAGCACAATATGTGATTTCAACATTCATTTTGCGAAGCCTTATGATACAAACTCCTGTTCTTCCATTACACCATTCAACCTCAGATGGATTATACCCACCAGTACACACAATTCCAGCAATCAATTGGACCTTCCCAACTTACATCATTTGTTAACCAGCAAACTCTGCTCAAACTCTATACTATCATAACAAGCACTTCAGAAACTCGCTACCTCTTCAGGACATTTAACACCTTGCTCTGTCCTCCACCACCACCTCCGTATCAACTGATGATTTAGTCTCATTTTATACAAACAAAACCACTAAAAATATCTGTTTCCATCCTTTTCAATCTCATATCACCATTAACCACACTCTCAGAATGAAAAACACTCTCCTCCTCCTCCTCTCTCCTCACAGAGTAAGAAGCATCCAAACATCACTGAACACCTCAACGATTGGAAACAGACAAGTCTCTCTCCGTCTCTTTCATAGCCAAAACACTGAAAGGTGTTGTAAATGTCATATGTCTTGCACAGAATAACCTGCTGGACACACACAAATCAGGCTTGAAATGTGGACATTCAACTAAGATTGCTCTACTCAGTCACCGAGGCCCTGCGGATTGCTAAAGCAGTTTCAATTCATCAGTCCTGCTTTTTATTACTGTAATGCTCTCCTGGCTGGTGTCTCATCTTGCACTCCTAAATCTCTACAGATGATCCAGAATGCTGCAACTTGTCTGGTTTTCAATGAACCCAAGAGAGCCCATGTCACACCTCTCTTTAACTCCCTGCACTGGTTACTGGTTGAAGCTTTTATCAGGTACAAATTTTTGATCCTGGCTAATAGAACAACCAGTGACTTTGCACTCTTACCTCCACTTGCTTCTGAAAGCTTACCTAGCTAGCATTTTTTTAAAGATGTCTAATAGATGTCTAATAGACATCTAAACATAATCATTTTGGCTAAAACGAGGCAAAATTTGGGCTGTCAGTGAAAATCTAATAGACATCTAAGAGTAGGCCAAATCTAGACTGGTCGTCAAATAAACAGAAATGAATGACTACACATATAAAGTCTGTCTAATCTGTCTATTTGATGACTAGTCTAGTTTTGGGCTATTCATAGATGTCTATTAAGTTTTTAGTAACAGGCCAAGTTATCCTTGTTTTAGCCAAGCTGTCTACATTTAAATGTGAATGAGACTTCTATTAAACACAAAATTGCTTGCTAGGTAAATGCCCTCCAGAAATCCCCAGTCAGTAAGTGAGCACCGTCTATTAATACCATTGGAGAGAGGTTTTAAAACATTCTTTAGAACTTTCATTCACTGTTCTTCACTGGTAGAATGATCTCACCAATTCCAACATGGATTTCTACGGATTTGCTGGTTAAATTCAAACAGCAACTGAAAACTCATCCCTTTTGTGAACGCTTGAGCACTTCATAAACAAAAAAAATGCTCTTATTACTCTAGATTTTTCTCTAAGCAGTTTTAGTTTTTTGAGCTGTTGACAGTCGTATGTGTCCCACACTGCTAAAAACACTATTAGGACACATATATCTCACAAAAAAGTGAAAATTGGTTATTATTTCGAGCAAATTCGTACTTGCGGTTTGAAAAAATTTTTGAAGCTGCTTCACGGCCATGAGATTTTAGCGTGTCTTCCAGCGTATTGACTGGACGTCTGTACCAGGCGTCCCATATTACGTCTCCGAGTGTGCTGCATTAATGCATGAGTAAGGCTTGATTCAAACCAATCAGCGCGCTCTATTGTGCAACTTCATTAATATTCATTAATGTTACAGTGTAGACGGCAGAGACGCCACATTGTGTTGGCAAAACAAGCGTGCAGTGTTGCTTTCATAATTTGCTATAGTCAAGTTTTGTTTTCGTTTTCTCTCTGTGAGAGCGCAGCTGGACTCACGTGTGGATTACAGTATTCGCGCCGCGACAACAATAACTTGCGTGTCTAGGAACATTGTTTACCCGAGAGCTTTTCTCTTCTGCAAATGGAGATCCGGATTTGCTGCTTGTCTCCTCTTAATAAAGAAGCGGTTCTAGTTGCTGGTGAATGTCCTGTCTACAGATTTGGTAAGTGAGCGACCAGTGGTCATTTGTTTATTCAGTTTGTTCATATCGAACTAACTATTGCACCGAGTGTAAACATGTTAGCACCACAACCAAACTATTACCGTCGTGTAGGATTTTCACCGCATTTTGTGACCGGAATAACACACTCGGCTTACCTGCCGAGTGCATCTAAGTTACAGAGAAATGCAGAGTTTATTTTTTTCTCTCATTTGCCGTGCGGTATCAAACATTGCATGAAAAACACACGCATACAGCAGTTCCTCGAATCAAATATCCCGTTTGTCACGAGGGGCACAAATGAATTCCCTGAATGAAAGTGCCAAACTGCAGTTAAAGTCCACCATTTAATAATTTGGCAAAAAATTCGATTACAGATGTCCATGTAAACACAGTCACTTTCTCCCTTGATATTACTGTAAACTTAGTAACTAAATCTTTTTGGCCAAGGTATGTCTTTGAAACTGAAGGAGTACTCCTAACTACTAACTAACTTTGCTATCTGAATAACAAAGAACATTGATCACACAAGTAACAAATTCAAAAAGACAGGACAATCAACGCAAACTGGAACCGCGATTTGAAAAGCTCTTAGGTAAAACATTACAAACATACTTTTGCTGTGTGTTAGCAGACCACTGTAATCCAACTGCTTGGGTCCACACCTGAGCAGTGCTCTCATCATGGGGAAATGGAAACAAAACCTTCATTGTGGCTCATTTATAAATGCAACACTGACCATGTCTTCGAACAATTCTACTACTTGTTTGAATTACGGTTGGCAACACAACGTGGCATCTCTCTGAACACTGTAACAGGTAAAAGGAGTCTTTGAAGTTATATCATGCATATTATTGAAGTTGCATCGTGTTCACAATAGAGTATGCTCATTGGTTCTATGATTAGAATTAATTAACAGATGTGCTGAAAACTCAATGACGTCACTTTGTATCGGCTGGTACATGCAGCCAATCTCCACGCTGAAATTTACAAAATAATCTGATTGCTGTGATGTTGCTTCAAATTTAGTTATTTTTAACCAGAGGAACGAATTTGCTCTAAACAACACATAAACAACCAATTTTCAAATATTAGCTAAATGTATGTGACCTAATAGTGTTTTTAGCAACATGGAATATATATATGACTGTCAACATTTTAAAAATCATTAATGCCTGCTCATTTAAAGGCGCTTTGAACCAAAGGGTCTGCTAAAAGACTAAATGTGGACATGTAAAATGTATATAAAAAATCCAGTGCATGTCAGTTCTGTGGGCAAAAATGTCTTATTGATGCCAGAGTTCAGAGGAGAATGACGAGATTTGATCAAGTGATACAAGGACAACAGTAACTTAAATAACCATTTATTTTAAAAGTCTGCAGAAAAGCATCAAAGAACACAAAACAAACCCTCAAGAAAAGTTGTTGCAGTAGCAGAATTATTATACCTGTGACACTCCTGTCAGCTATAAAAAAAAAAAAGAATTGGGTAATAAATTTTTAAAAAAGGAGCTTGGCCTGATGAGTCTGGGTTTCTTTTCAAATTCAACATCATTTAAACACCACCGCCTACCTGGGTGTTGTTCCCGAGTGTCAAATGCCCTCAAAAATAGGTGATGAAAGGCTGTAGGATGAATTGTAAAATATAAATTATTAACTTTAAAATAAATGGCTGATGTTTTTTCCAACAAAATACGTTCTAAACATTACAGTTGGTAGCTATCAATTTAGGGATGCACAAACAATATGAAATCAAGATCATGATTCAGTAAAAGATGCAATTCTCATGCACATCTTGTTAGGGAAAAACAGCTCTGTGCAACAGACTTCATCCAAGGGCCAGAGGGTGCTCTTGCACAGAAACTGCAAATATGCCACAAAGAAGAAACACAGGAAATCAAACAAAGCAGAGAAATCAGCTCCTTATATTGATTCAACATGACTAATGAACTCACCATTACGGAATCATCTCACAGAATGATTTTCAAACACTCGCGTAAATTGTTGAGTTGAGTTTGAAGAAAAATGTCATAAAATGCAATATTGTCACACACTTCAAATCAGCAGCAACACAGAGCCTTACATCTTGGAGAAGCAACACAAGCAGCTGTCAAATTGCAGAATGATCATCTTTAATTTCAAGGATGTGCTGATTAAACTATCCATGATTTTTTGTGAAGCTTGTCAGTCAACTATGGCTTTGTGTAGCAAAAGCAGTAAGGGGAAATTTATAGCTGAAACTTGCCATTTAATCATGCAACCCTAAATCAATTAATAATGTTTGATGTTAAGATTAAATAAGGAAGCAATCGTACCTTCAAAGATTCACCACATCTTCATAACAATCCAACAGGTGCGTAGCCAAAAACATCTCAGAGAATGAAATAAATGAAGAATAGTCCACACAATCAAAAAGACACAAGCGACATGAAAAAGTAAACAAATTACTGAAAAGCCGTTTGACTAATGACCAATTACCACTGTCAATACCAAGCTAACCAAATGCCAATTCCAGCTTAAACTTATTTAAAACAGTATTTGAATAAAAGTAACAAATATATTGGAAGCAGTATATCCTGTAGATTTTCTTTTGCAGAGAACCAGCATTATCCACCCCAAACCAGTCCCAATTCTGAACCGTTTTGGCAGGATCAGTTCTCAAAAGCAAAGCTGCCGTGACTCTGAGCCCTGGGGATCTCTCAGGTCACTGGAGACAATAAAAGAGAGACTGGGAGGGATCATTTCAAGGCTTTTTTGAAGAAAATATCTCTGGAGAAACAGGCTGCCGTGCCACTGGCGTTGATAAAAAGTAGGGGAGCGTGCCAGAGGTTTAAGCCACTTTCGTCAGTGAGCGACAGGGTAATTAGAGCCAATGGTGATAAAAACTTTAGCTTCGCACCCGAAACCAGCACTGCTAATATAACCGGCACCTTATTACATCACTACATTAACTATAAAGGTCACTCCACAGAGAGATCAAATATATTAACCAAGCTGCAAGTCATAATGAGTCCACTCTAAGGTAATGATGCATCCAAACATTGTGTTTGCTCTAGATCGCATCTGCTAAATGACATATAACCAATGATTACTCTCAACGGTGCAACATATAAACATGCAGTAAAGGTAAACAGGTCTGTTCCTGAAGGCACTTCACCTTCCTGTTTGCTTATTAGTGTAAGGAGTCTCTAAAGACACCACCTTTTTCCCATTAAATCATTTTAATTATGTTTTAATAGGCATTTAATATGCAGTGTGGCAAGGTTATGAGGCAAATGAATACAGGAAAGAACAAGATGCTTTGATCGCACAATTAGAGTCATGTACAAATAATATGCTGTACATATAAATATAAAATAAATATGAAATAAAATAAATATAAATTAAAATATACAGTTGAAGTCAGAATTATTAACCCCCCTTTTATTTTTATAATTTTTATTTTCAATATTTCTCTGTTAAACATTTATTTATTTGTTTAACCGAGCAAGGAAATTTCCATAGTATGTCTGATAATATTTTTCTTTTAGACAGTTTTATTTGCTTTATTTCGGCTAGGATAAAAGCAGTTTTTATTTTTTTTAAAACATTAAGGTCAAAATTATTAGTCCCTTTAAGACATATTTTTTCCGATAGTTTACAGCAGTGGTTCTCAAAGTGGGGGTCGGGACCCCTTGAGGGGTCGCGGAACAATGAAGGGGGGTTGCCTTGTGATTTCCAAAAATCTACTTATTATTATTATTAGGCCATAAGAATTACCATATTTTATCCATAACCAACTGAAGAGAAAAAAACAGCCGTTTATAGTTACTATAGTAGCTTATTTACTTGTTCTATTGGATTGCGACCCCTGGGGTTAATACATTATATTAAAGACAGGTTAAACTTTCTGGCCCATTTACAGCACTGACATACATAAAAAAAATTAAACGAAGAGTAGACTTTGGTCTATTGGTGTGTGTGTGTGTGTGTGTGCCATTGCATGCAAGTTTTCTGTATTTATAACCACCTCAGAGGATATTGGGGGCCGCGAGTCACTGGCATTGTTATTTTAGGGGTCGCATGCTGAAAAGTTTGGCAACCCCTGGTCTACAAAACAAATCATCGTTATACAATTACTTGCCTAATTACCCTATCCTGCCTAATTAACCTGGTTAAGCATTTAATTGTCACTTTAACCTATATAGAAGTGTCTTGAAAAATATCTAGTACAATAGTTTTTACTGTCATCAAGGCAACGATAAAATAAATCAGATATTAGAAATGAGTTATTAAAACTATTATGTTTAGAAATGTGTTGAAAAAATCTTCTCTCCGTTAAACAGAAATTGGGGGAAAAAATAAACAGGGCGGATAATAATTCAGTATATATACAGTATTTACACACAATTCTGTGAGGTACAAAATAAGGGGGATTTGCTCTTGGATTTGCTATAGCCCCAATGTGTTCTCAATCCAGCCCTGGCTGTGGGTAAAAGGTGTGTTTCAATCTGGCTATCACCACAAGTATATTTCAAACCCGTGGGAAGCACTGATTTCCATTGTTATTTAGAATAACATATTAATACTAAAATGAATCAGGACACAATATATGAAAATAAAAATAATAATAATTGTATTACACTTTTATTTATGTATAAACGCTTAAAGTTATTTTTTACATTTACCTTAAATATTGTATTGATTTAATATGCAAAATTATATGTATGCAATTTGTATTTTATAAATATATTATAAATGTATTACACAAGGACCATTTATGATATGAATGTAAAAAATGTAATTTATTATGTATAACTGTGAGAAAAAAATATATAAATTATTATAGTTTACAGCATTTGAATATGAAACCATATTCAATTCCAGGCTGCTATACTTCATATTGAACAATTCATATAGAACACACACACAGATCCACAAGAAAATCCCCAGTCGCATGAAGCTGCATGAGTTGTTTGTTTGGTAATATGCATCATAAAGTTTGCAAGCATGCCTGAGGTTGTGTCGAAAAGTGGTTAATGAATCACCGTGTCAGCTTTACCAAGTTTCTGCTAACATTCAAGTTGATCCTTCAAGAAATAATATATCAATCCTAAAAGAAAAGACTCCAGGGGTTTTCACAGCATGGTCCCGCTGGACAATTTTCATATTATTACTGTAAAAAACATCTTACGAAAAAAAGGGGGGGGGATGGGGGGGTGTACAAAGTTCCTGCCATTGTGCGATTGCTGAAATAACTATTAAATGTACCAGAGAGCCGTGACTGCGTAGCGTTGAAAATTGAATTTTTGTGATTTACTTGACCTCCAGTTGCATACATTCATATATGCATGTGCGAATGCGGGGAATTCAAATACAGCTATTTAGTTTTTGAATCACTTCAAGAGGGGGGAAAGAAAAATAAATCTATTCTCCGCAGGCCTGAAAGATGCTGACCATAATACTCTGCCTCTATTCACAGCGAATGATTGATTTTAAAGAGGGCTGCTGTCAAGTGGCTGAAGCTCAGACATGTCAAAACAGATGATGGCAGAGGACGTCACTCAAAGACTGCCGATAACCTCCAGTCTTGTCTGAGTCAAAAAAAGGGAGGGTAAGAAAACAGAGCTGTACAGTATCAAAGGAGATTGCATTGTCTTTTGGCTGGAAGTATTTGTACTGTATATGACAAATTTCAATGATAATTTGGCCTGCAAATAATTCCCAGCAGGCACACAACATTACAAGACGTTAATAATAGATTACATTTATCGTAATGTCAGGTGACAAAAATTGTATGTCTAGCCAGTGTCTATGGACAACGTTATTTTGACGTCCAATAACAATGTTAAATTGCGTTGATATTTGGTGGATTTTGGGTTGTGTTCTAACCAAAATCCAATGCCGAACCAACATCCTAAACCAACGTCACATTGAGGTCAAACACTGACATTTATTTGTCAGGTATGGCAACCAAAATCCAAAGTCTGATAAAGTAATAGTGGTAACGTCTACAAACGTCAAGCTGCAGCATCCTTAGACGGTGATATTTGGTTGATTTTAGGTTGGAGAGTGATGATTTTCATTCATTTTTGAATTGATATTTAATATCTCTTGTTCAAATACACTATGAGCAGCAGCCACGCTAATTGCTTTCTTTGTTCTCTATTTCCACCAGAGAATGCTCATCCCAAGGACTCAGAGTGCAGCGCCATTTATTTGATCCAAGACCTGTGAAGAGATAATGCCAACCATACGCATTCGAAGAGATGCTCCCAACCATCGAGGACTTCCAGGACAACACATACAGTGTGTACAGGGGTGTAAAACTCAATTCCTGGAGGACCACAGCCCTGCACAGCTTAGTTCCAGCCCTGCTTCAACACACCTATCTGTAGGTATCAAACGAGCCTAAAGCACTCAATTAGTTTCATCAGGTGTGTTTAATAGGAATTGGAACTAAACTGTGCAGAGCTGCGGCTCTCCAGGAACTGACTTTGACACTTGTGATCTACACACAGACATCACCTACTGTATATGCCAAGGGTGGCCAACCCTGTTCCTGGAGAGCCACCTTCCTGCAGATTTCAGTTGCTACCCATATCAAACACACCTGAACCAATTAATGAGGACCTGAACACCACGTGATAATTACAGGCAGGTGTGTTTGATATGGGTAGCAACTGAAATCTGCAGGAAGGTAGATCTCCAGGAACAGGGTTGGCCACCAATGGTTTATGCCATAAAATTGCAAGTTAACAATGTATACAAAAACTTAAATTTATTTGTAACTTTAATTTATTCTGATTGTACAGCTGCTTTGAAACAATAATTAGTGTAAAAACACTGTAGAAATAAACTATTAGCTGATTAAACTGAATTTAATGTAATACTATCCTAAATATGAAATAAAAAATGCACAAAAAAAGTTAAGAATTGTGTGTAAAATCACTATTTTGTAATATGAACTACAGATATACAGCACAAAAATGAATAGCTATATGAAAATGTTGACCATTTATAATTGTCTTGCATGTACAGTTGAAGTCAGAATTATTAGCCTCCCTTTGAATTTTTTTCTTTTTTAAATATTTCCCAAATGATGTTTAACCGAGCAAAGAAATTTTCACAACATGTCTGATAATGTTTTTTCTTCTGGAGAAGGTCTTTTGTTTTTTTGTTTTTTTTGTGGTTTTTTTTCGGCTAGAATAAAACCAGTTTTTAATTTTTAAACACCCTTTTAAGGACAAAATTATTAGCCCCTTTAGCCCCTATTTTTTTTTTTTCAACAGTTTACAGAACAAACCATCATTACAAAATAACTTGCCTAATTAACCTAACCTGCCTACTTAACCAAATTAACATAGTTAAGCCTTCAAATGTCACTTTAAGCTAACAATTCTGACTTCAACTGTATAAACAATCATATTAGTTCATCAAAAAATTATATATTACAATCCTGATGCTAATTTTGTGAGTACAAATTCCTAAAAATTAGACTAACATAATCAGGTGTGGACATATTCTGTCTGACAGAACAATTATCATTACATGAGCTAATAGAATTTATATCTGCCATCTCC
This sequence comes from Danio rerio, assembly GCF_052040795.2. Lineage (NCBI taxonomy): Eukaryota > Metazoa > Chordata > Actinopteri > Cypriniformes > Danionidae > Danio > Danio rerio. The sequence continues at coordinate 34,303,371 of NC_141028.1, forward strand.
TTTTTCATGTATGTTGACATTGAAGTCATCTATTGGAGTTTCATCACTGACATCTCTAACTGTGCATTCACACCGAAGGCAGTGAGAGCATCAAAGGTCGCTCTGGCTGCCCTGGAGACAACAGACTTTTATCAAATTCATTTAACTATGAAAGATCAAGCCGCATGTGGTGTGGCTTTGCTCCACTTCATTATCAACTGTGTCCATATGTCTGAAATATTCTGAAGCACCAATACTGTTTTGTATTGTTGCACGAGATTCCCGCTTTTTAAAAAAAAAAAATATATATATATATATATATATATATATATATATATATATATATATATATATATATATATATATATATATATGTAACATTAATGCACATCAGTAACTCGCCAGTAACGTTTTTAATGTATGTTCCTGTAAGAAAACATTGTAAATAACTGGAAATCCAGATTGCAATAATCAAACCCTTGGAAACAACTGTGGTCTGAACCACAGTGACTGTTCTCTGGACTCATCTGAAGCAGTGGACTTCTACATTCTTATTGCTTGCTGCTGAACCGCGTCATAGCTCAAAGTTGACTTGATTTCAACTCTCCCCAATGCCCACACCGGCGAAGACACGACGCACTGCTACTCGCCGATTATTGCCACCAACTCCGATTGAAAATGAATGACTTCCGGCTACTTGGACGCTCTAGCCGCTTTCGGTGTGAATGTACAGTAACTTAAGCTATTATTTTAACAGTGATACCGGCTAATTAAAACTTTCAGTGAGTTAGATTAGAAAATGCATGCAAAGTTACTAGACATGGACATGTGCATCTACCACAGACTATCTCAGTGTCAGTAAAGTGGTTTAAAAAAATAATTTAAAAAGTATGGAGGGGGAACTCAAGAATTTTGTGAAGTGCCTAGTGTGAATTAAGCTCCTGTCACGAACACTTGAGCACTGAAAGGCTGCATGTATTTGTATATGACATCTTACTGCTCAATGACAATTTGGCCAGCAGCAGGGGGACTGGTAATAAAAACAATTGTTTCAAGCACTCTCCATTACCGCTTTTAAATAGCAGAGTCATCATAAATGATCAGTACCACACTGTCTCTCTTACACACACACACACACACACACACACTGTACATAAACATAGCAACCCTGCTACAATTACACATCCCTAATGAACAACAAACCAATAAAACGAGCCAAGCAAAATGAGAAACAAAGGAACCCAATATAAAATGACTGTCATGTTTTTGCTAAATGTGCATATTTAGCATTTTATGAAAGCTTGTTTGGATTACACAATATTTAATACATACTATGTATGTAATATATATTATTAATAAAGAAGTATATTATAATGTATAATATATAATGCAATATATTGGACAAATGCAAGTTTATTTCACACGATTTGAAGTTTTTTTTATTATTGAACATTTTTATCTTGTATTTAATTTTTCTTACAATTGTTTAATTGAGTTTATATTTTATATCTAACTTTTTTTAAGAGCTTAATTCTCCGTTTACAGTTCAGATTTTCTATTGCCTCTCAAAACTACTTTTTTATAAATTTTGAAGTAAATTTTGAAGTTTTTATCAAATTTATAATACATTTTTTCTGTTTTCTCATAAATTTGAGTCTTATAATTCTAAAATCATTTTTCTCTTTCGTTCATAACTCACAGTTGTGATTTTCCTTGAAATGCAAGTTCAGTCTATATTTCCCAATTTAGTATACCCTTGAGAGCATACAAACATTTTATATTTAAAACTGATTATCCAAAGAAAAGTTTTAGTTTAGAGCAATCTGGCACCCCAGACTTAAACTGTCAGCATAAAATCTGGTCCAGTCTGCAGTTTCTATTTGCCAAGAATCACCCGCTCCGACAATAAGATGCCATCTGACCAAAATGTAGTCACACAAGGCCAGGTTTTGCATAGTCTGTTCCAGATTGCAGCTTACTATGACGAGACACAGACATACAACAGAAAGGAAGGAACAGAAGTAAATTGTTCAAAGTAAAAACAAATGAAAAGAAGTTCCAAGTAAATTGCTCACCACTCTCTTTTATTCATTAAAGATAGACCTCTTCCTCACTTCTGGATATTCCCAACTCAATACAACTGAACCTTTTCAAATGAGTCATATCATATAAAACAAACACAGAGATATGAGCAAAATTACAAGAACTAGAATTCGTAGAACAGATCTAGAAAATACAGACCTTTTTTAACTTGCAAAACAAAGTTTCAAATCTGAATGTACAAGAAGATGGTTGATCTGGGGTATTAAAAATATCAGATTTTTTTTTATTTTCAATTTTAAATTGAATACTTTGATTTTCCACCTTCTGCAGCCATTAAAGTAGCACATCTCTAAATTATATTCTCAATATTTTTGCTGAGATGTTCAACACTAATGTTCTCCCATTCCTCCTCAAGAAGTTTTTTTTTTTTTTTCGCAAGGTGACCGAAATCTTCCAAAACGGGTCTATTCTCTGGTCTTATAATAATAATGACTTTGTAGTAGGGCTGGTCGATTAACAGAAAGAAACAAAAAAAAATTTCCCCATGTCGATTTTATATATATATATATATCTTGTTAATACTTACTCATTAAAAACGCAGAGCTTCAAGTGAACAGAGTGCTTGAGTTTTACTGACAGCGCAGTGAGAGCAATAAAACTGAGAAGCCATAAACTCACTCTCATTCACTCAAAACAAAGACATAAGAGACTCTCATAAATCTAATAATTGATATGCTGCATGTGAATCACATTATTTGCTGACTGTTTGTTTGGTATTGGGTGGAAACAGCGAATAGTCTCGTATTACCATCCGCATTTTACTTCAGCAAAACAGTTTTATTGAATGCAGTGATGCGAATTCAGAAGCTAGAATGATTATCTGTAGTAGCAACATTTATTCATTTAATATTTTTTGAAGACATACAGTATAAAGTGTCAAGCATGACTCAATCAGGGGTCACCACAGTGAAATGAACTGATAGGCACCTGGGTCACCAAGTTCTCAGTTCTATCTATGCATCTTTATATTCACACAGGCACACCAAAATTGGACAATATAGAAGATTGGAAAAACGTTGCCTAGTCTGAGGAGTCTTGATTTCTGCTGCGACATTCAAACGGTAGGGTCAGAATTTAGCATCAACAACATGAAAGCATGGATCCATCCTGCCTTGTATCAACGGTTCAGGCTGGTGGTGCTGGTGTAATGTTGTGGGGGATATTTTCTTGGCTCACTTTGGGCCCATTAGAACCAATTGTGCATCGCGTCAATGCCACAGTCTACCTGAGTATTGTTGCTGATCATGTCCATCACTTTATTACAGTGTACACATGTTTTGATGGCTACTTCCAGCAGGATAACCAGCCATGTTATAAAACATGAATCATCTCAGATTTCTTGAACATGACAATGACTTCACTGTACTAAAATGGCCTCCACAATCACCAGACCCCAATCCAATAGAGCACCCTTGGGATGTGGTGAAATGGGAGATTTGCATCATGGATGTGCAGCCGACAAATCTGCAGCAACTGCATGATGCTTCCATGTCAATATATACCAAAATCTCTGAGGAATATTTCCAGTACCTTGTTAAACCTTGGCCACAAAGGATTAAGACCATTCTGAAGGCAAAAGGGTATTCAACCCTTTTGGTGTTAATAAGGTGTACCTAATAAAGTGACCGGAGATTGCATATCATTTAAAATTGTATTAATTTTCAGTTTAGCGATTTAAAATGTTATTTTGTTTGCAAGAGATATTAGCTATCCATTTTTGTTACCAATAATATTATTTTCTTATGTTTTATTTCAAGTGAAACTAGTTTTTTAAAAACATAGATATGTCTTTTTGATTTTTTAAATGAAAAAAAGAACAAATAATAAAAAAAAACAAATAAACAAATGATATAAATCAAGCTAGTGTGTTTAACTAATGGACATTTTGGTTTTAGGTCACACCCTCCTCTATAGACATTTCATTAGTTTAATGTTTATTGCAACAGCCAACCTCTCAAATACACAAACTGTTTAACTAATTTTGCCCACCACTGTAAGCAATGGGTCAAGTGATAAACCCATGGTGCGAGTTCGAGATGAGGTAACATCTGTGTGACACTCAACACAGTTTAGTCCCCCTAAAGCTGAGCTGGCACCACAGCTGCCACTCTGAAGAGCTCGGAGCTGAAAAGGTCACTTCATGCTGCATGGAGTCACATGCTGACCATCGCCATCACACATGCTGCTGCTCTTCCAGTTGGCCTGCAGTGTGGCTGCTGCACTGTACTTGAAACGCAACAGAGTCTGGCATGAGGCCAGGGTCGCAGAACACTGTCCCGATTATCCACATGCACCAAAGTATGAGACCCAATGAGGACACAGGAAGGACACCGGTCTCCGTGAACTCAAAGAAGGTAGCAAAGATGGATTTCAGTCTAGTAAGAGGCAAACATTTGATTCAGAGTTCTTGACTAATGATAAGGAGTGTGTATAACCTCTACTTTCAGGTTATACACAAGCACTGCACATAAAAATCAAGCTTAGAAGACAAGCAGTACAACTTGATTTACCTACGAGCTGGTTTGAGCTAGCAAATTAAAGACATACATCAAAACAATAGCCGTCCAAGCAAATGAATCCTATAGTACAAGGCTGTTTGTGTTAATGAATAAAAAATACACAGCATGACAAGTGGTGTAGAGGAACAAGTTACAAATACTCAAATTACTGCCACTGATTCATTTTTTCTCATGTTTATTTGACAAGGACAATACACAATACCTGTAGCAATATAGAAATGTGCCAGAGTCATGCAAAAGATTATTTTGCATCTACGTTGTTTCCTTGTTATAACAGTTCACCTTCTGTGGCTTCGCAGTTTTGCAGATTTTTTTCTTGTGCAATTTGACATGCCTAATTTTATTATATTTTTTTTACAGCACATGGTGTTCTGCATCCTGATTGGCTGTAGACCATTGTCAATCAATCTTCTCTGTATCTCCTGTACAGTACAGTACAAAATGCATTCAGCTTGTCATAAATCTTTAATCGCTAGCAGTGTGAGATTCAACAAGGACGCAGAAAGTCTGTGGTTAACGAAACATGCGGTACATCTTATAACAGTACAAGTAGTTTGTCAGAAATCTTCTTATAAAGGGATGGCAGAGCTTTCATGGCATTTCGAATGGAGGGTCTATGTTTGTTTTTGAGGTATCTTTTCAGGTTTGTTGTGTTAAATATAGGCTTTTCCTTTCCACCTCAACCTTTGCAATCCCAAACTTACATATCACACAATGTGGTTATGGCAATGTTGTCGTCATCAACTTTAAATTACCTCCAGACCACAGACATACTCGCGCTTTCCACTTCAAGCTGGTTCCGTGTTCTACTGTAAATCCTTCATTGTAACTGTCCACAGCAAGACCATCGTAAAGGGGGTCGCGCACCAGATGTCCCATGCCATGCAGCGCCATGCATTTTGGAATTGTAAACATGGGTTTATATCAAGGTACGCACACCGACGCCAAAGGTCGGAAGCTGTATGCGGTGCCCTCAGACACTCAAGGAAATGTTCATATATCTGCCGAGCCACAAAGCGCCATCTGAATAATTTTTTTTTTTAAATAAAATCCGAATGTGTGCATCCTGTGTGTGTTACTTGTCATGTGCGCGGCGCATCTTGGGTGAGCAACCCCCTTTAAAGATGGAGTCTACTTTAGCTTTATGGATCAGAAAAAAATGACTGCAGGAAAAAGAACATTATGCTGGATGCCAACATTATCCGCACAAAAGCTAATAAGCTTTATGAACCTTTTGCTGACTGCGATGAAGTTTTGCACCTGACAACAGGTTTTGATCTTTGGTTTCATTCTATAATACTGGACTTTTTTTTTCTACGAAAGTTTGAACTTTGAGTGTTTCAGCAAGAGACAAAAGTGTGAAAACGTTAATCCCTGTCTAAGAAAAGTGTACAAAGTGTGTAGTGAGGGGTTTTACAGCCTTAAAACATCTTTAATAATTGTAAAAAAAAAAATAACTACTTTGCGAATTTCGCCAGTTGTGAGTAATTTTTAGAACGTAACTGCTGTAAACAACGAGGGACCACCGTATACTTAAAATTAAAAAATAATAAACAATACATAGTAGATAATTGAAATTGTAAAATCTTTACAGACTACAGAATATTACGTTTTCAAATGCATTAATGCAAATTCTATCAGTGCTGCATGAGCTTGGTTTGTGGCCCCACCTGCTGGACTGCTTGATGGTCAGGGTTCGAAGTGCATAGCCTAAGCATCAACATTGTCAGAAGTAGATTGTTGCCCCTTAAGTTACGGATTTCACTCTACATGTCAATGTATCAACCGGTTTTCTGTCAGCTTATTATAGCACATATTAATGTGTGATACTTTCTCATTTAAATGAATCTTAAACAAACAGGAGCAATCCCTTATGGATGACTGACTGCAACATTTTATTTGTTGTCAGTTAATTTATTTATTAAGTGTTAAAATGTTTGTTGGTTTTCTAACTCCTTTCTGATAGCAAGAGAGCCGTTATGCCTCATTACAGTGGTGCCGAAACCTGGGAGAAGGAGCGATGCAATGCAGCTTGGGGAGTTAACCAGAGCTGGGGAGAAGCCTGTTTATCTGCAGCATGGTTTCGGAACAAAAACCGAAGCATGTTGCTGTCTCACAGCATGGGGAGGAGCAGAAGACAGGAGATTCACTACTGCTGGAAAAGAGCCAAAGAAGCCATCATTAGCTGCCATGAGCTGGAGCCTGCTGCCATCTGCCAGAGAGCTGAGGATCGGGGGCTTAGCACCATTGTAAAAAAGGCTGGGGAAGCCACCACCGTCTGCTTGGAAATGAAGCCCGCTACTATCCACCAAAGTGAGAATGCAAAAGGAGACAGGGGCATTCCGAAGAAGCTGTCAGCAGACACTGAAAGATAGACGGATGTAAAGATTCGTTTATAGGGCCCACAGCACATGAAGAGAGCCCCTAAGGATCTCTCTGCTTGGTTGAGAACCAAGTGTTAGCATGTTTGGAAAACCACACACCAAATTGCAGAGAGCCATGGGAATGGAACAAGACCAGTGGCGTAAGCGCTGATGAGCGTCACCTGTGTGCCACACAGGTCTCAAGTCTCATGGATGTGGTGTGGGAAGATACAGTAGAAGTGATGACAAGAAGCCAAAAGAGGAACAGGCCTCAGACACTTCATGTTTGGATTTGGATTCTGTCTAGGTGGTCTATGAGTGGCTGCCTTACTTTGCTCATTTATTAGTTGCTGCAAGAAGGTCGCTGGTTAGAGCCTTGGCTGGGTCAGTTGGCATTTCTGTGTGGAGTTTGCATGTTCTCCCAGCATTTGTGTGGGTTTCCAACTGGTGCTCCGGTTTCCCCAACAGTCCAAAGCCATGCAGTACAGGTGAATTGGGTCAGCTAAATTGTCCATATTGTATGAGTGTAAATGAGTGTCTAAAGTTGTTTCCCAGACTTGGGTTGATGCTGGAAGGGCATCCGTTGCGTAAAATATTTGCTCGATAAGTTGGTGGTTCATTCCGCTGTGGCGACGGCGAATTAATAAAGGTACTAAGCCAAAAAGAAAATGAATGACCAAATGAATGATTGAATAATAAAAATCCAATTACTTTTTAATTGTTTGTGCTCATTTAAGACAAAATTATTTGTTTAAAACAAAAGATGCAAAATAATAGTATTTGTGTACATAGTATTAAATGTATTAGTCTGTTTAAAAACACACCCAAATCCCAAAGCGTCCACTTTCACTCCTCTTCAAATCACGTGTGCAGAAGCTGATTTAAGATAGTTGTCTGTATACGAAGCTCGATAGACCCAAAGCTTTAATGGAAATTAAGTAAATGCAGCCATTTTCATACTCACATTAGGGTTGGGCGAGTTATCGAAATAGACATTTAGAACCTATAATCGATAAACATTTTTCCAGGACAATTTCTTTCCCTACTGCGTGTGGAGTTACGTGACCCCACTCTATTAGAACTAATGCTGATTTTTACTTATGTGGCCACTTTGCAGCCACATTTGATTTCTGGTCAAGTAGGACGACAGACCTATTTCTGAGCCTTACTTTGCACTACATTGACGATGATTAGAAGCTGCGCCAGAGATGCCTTGAGACAGCATATTTTCCCTCTTATTCAAATTATTATTTACATTAAAATATTTGCTTACAGAAGATGCAAGAATTGTGCTGTTTAAAATATTTTCAGGATATACAAAAGCTATTTTTTTTTAAGAGATACTGCTTATTTTCCACTTTTAATATGAAAAGCACTGAAAATAAATAATTTTATTTCCAAAAGTGTGAGTTATTTATTTTAACTTTTTTTATAAAGAATATTGTGACTGTTGGTTTTAGGCAATGTGTCTTTTAATTACATTTGTCCAGCATTGATGATCAATAAATAATCATGGATAGTGGCTAGTGTGCGTTTCCTTCAGTTATTTTAAAATCAAGGAATGCACCCTTCATTCAGAAATTATTCACATGTGATATGTGAAAATATTTACTGCACAAAATCAGTCAGTGAACTGCGAGGGCAAAAAAAATAAAATAATAATAATCATTCATTAATCGTAATCAAGTTAAAATGTTCAATTAATCGAGATTTTGATTTTAGGCCAAATCGCCCAGCTCTAATTCATATCACCATGGTTTCAAGCCAAACTAAAGCAAATGCATAATTCTCTTGAACAGCTCATGCAATTATATCACATTTGAGCTGCTTTCAATTTTCCTACAAAGATTAAAAATATGGGAGGAATACAGGAAAATACTTAAATGGGAAGATAGCAGGATAGAATGGTAAAATACTGGACAATCCTGGCAAAAATGGGAGGGGAGGTATGCAACTGTCACAACTTTTGTCTCAATGTAATAAAAAGAAGTTTGTGCATCTGATTTGAAAGAGCAAATCTAAACTTATAATCAGTCCTAACACACTATCACAGCTGACTAATAATATTATTCCATTGTCTGTGCATTTTCCATTGTGCATTACCATTGTACAATACATACTGTACATCTCCAAAGCGTTTTTTTTTTTTTTTTTTTTCAGGCCGGTTAATAGTGTCTCTGCCCATAATCCATTAGAGGGAATACTTAACCATATCCCGGTAAATGAGTTTCCATAAAAGAGGTAGACAGATGCAACAGGCTTCCCTATTCTATCGATCCAGTCTTAAGCAACACCTGTTTAGCGTAGTAGCTGCCCTTTTTGACCCCCGAGGCGTGAGATCAGCACTTAAATAATCTATCTGCCAAGGCAAAGTGCAAGAGTCTCGACTTCGTGACACAGCGGGTCAAATGAAGTGATGAATCAATCGGGGGGTCTGGAGGGCTGCCAGTCTGAAGAAATGACAGTGCACAAGGTCAAGGAATCGGCAGGCGTTTCTCGCAACAAACAGTTGGGGACGAATTATGAAGGTATAATACATATCGGTAATTTCCTGCTGAATATAAACTTGTCAAATCCCAAAGCCCAAGGCACAGATGGCAGATGTCAGCACCAGGGTTACTCATACGTCTCTCTGAAAATCCCTTGGAGGCTTTCTCAGGCATACTGTCTCATCGTGACAGTGACAAATGTGCCTGATTAAAGAGTGGCAAGCGTACATTTGCTTGCTCTGTCAAGAGCACGTGCAGAGACTGCCTCAATGCCCATGACTACACTCACTCGATTGGTTGAATGATCCCCTCTGGAGCCACGCAAATGCCCACTGACATGCATGATTTTGCATATATATCATCAGCAATACAAACACTCTTGTGCACGTTATGCATGGGGCTACATGAATGAAAGGCATAAATACCGTTGTTACAAACAAATGCAAACTTTGAAAATACGTTAATGTCCCAAAAATTAAAGACCAACAATATCACTTGAAAGTAAGGCTGCATATTACTGAAAGAAATAAAGAAAGAAAGAAAGAAAGAAAGAAAGAAAGAAAGAAAGAAAGAAAGAAAGAAAGAAAGAAAGAAAGAAAGAAAGCAAGAAAAGCGATATTTGTTTTCCAGTGAGATGTACATTCCAATTTTCACACATTTTTCCTAAAAGATCTCAATCGCTCTATTTAGATAATAATGCATAATTTTTGAATGATTGGTCTGATGTTTTTATTAAACAGTGTTAAACAGTTTCAAAGAGTCTAACAGTACAAAAACAAACCAATCAAATGTAAAATAACACTTCACTGATAAGTATTTAAATACAATTCATCTTTGTTAAAGCTACAAACATTACAATTTTACTCCCCAAGGTCAAGGTTTAAGATAAGTCTGTTGTGTCTTCAGAATGTGTCTGTTAAGTTTCAGCTCAAAATACCTATCAGATTATTTGTTATACTTTTTTGTAAATTGGAAATTTGAGCTTTTATGATATCGTAGCTGTTTTTGTTGCTAGTGCCTTTAATTCAAACGAGCTAATTCTCTCCGCCCACCATTCCCATGTACATGTCAGAGTCTTAGAGATTGCTCTGATGGGTATAGCTTCTCCTGCTGCATCTCACTCAAAAGCAGCACAGTAACAGACAAGAATGAAGCAGACCTCCCTTACTACAGTAAAAACTTTCCCATTCCCATTTTCCCATTATTTGAGATATTTATTGTGGAGTTGATTCAAGCCTTTCTTCAAGAACGAGTCACACACAATGTCATTATAAAGTTCACATGCGTGCACATGTTAAGCTTTTTTGCACAACAAATGTGATAGAATACATGTTAAGATACACTACTGTATGGATATTCGTTATGTTAATGCACAACATAAACCTGATTTAACGTCCACAAACAAGAATTGAAGTGTCTTCTTTTATAATTGTACTAACACTATGCGGATGTGGTGCTGAACTGCACAGCGATTTTGCTGTGTTTATTACAAACATGCGATGTTTTACAATATTAACATGAACTTGTAAAACTCATTCTTGAAGTGCTGCTAAATCACAGAGAGCTGAACAGATCTGAACAATCCCGGTTGCATAGTGCATGTCCGGTCTTGTGGCTATGATTATGCACATTACTATGAAGACATGTTAATACGTGGCTGTCAATCAGTTAAGTGGGCAGGAAAACAGCACTCCCATACGTCACATTGTGGTGGCCTCAAAAAGGCAGGGATTTGGATCCTATTTTAAAGGCAGAACATTTTTAAAAAGATATTTATTGTGTTTTTATTACCCTAATAAGACTGTGGACACACTATACCTACACACAGTTCTATCCAAACAGCTTCCAAAAGATTATTTTCATCATAGGTGCCTTTTAAACTCACATGCAGATTATAAACTTTCGCTCTATTATAGTTATGTATGTGTGTGTGTGTGTGTGTGTGTGTGTTTATATATGTGTTTATGTGTGTGTGTGTGTGTGTGTGTGTGTGTGTGTGTGTGTGTGTGTGTGTGTGTATATATATATATGACTACATATATGCAGTGACTACACAAATCACATGTGGTGCTGTGGTGCTGGTCAACTATAATCCCAACTTAATGTTGCAAATCCTGCATTGATGCACACACTGCGATATTGAAGCTGAAATTATATATTGTGCAGCCATACTTAAAAAAATTGTACATTTTAAAGTTGTGAAATAAAGCATCAAATTATAAAACACTTCCTGATTTCTCCATGTTGTTAATTAGCACCTGGCGGAGATGCTTTAATTATCTGACGAACCCTATTTATCTGGCAGTGTGGCAGCCCAACTTTGCAGTTTCACAGACTTTGCAAGATGGTGAGCCCTTCTAAAGTCACTGAAACCATCCAACAGCAGATTGTCCAGATGAAAGCCAATAGCGTGAGCCTTTCAGCCATAGCAACAAAAGCTGGTCATTCCAAATCTCTGATTTCTGGAATATTGAATCTTTATAAATCTCGCTAACTCATTCAAGTTGGTCAGAGAGGCTGGTCGTCGGCAAAAGACAAACGCATGAGAGGAGAGAATAATGCAGAGGATTGAACACTGCAGCTGGAATTGCTCAACAGTTCAATGCTGAACAGATTAAAGCCTGATTTATTCTTCTGTGACAAGTGTACCCCACACATAACTTGTAGTTAGCTGACGTTTGCCACGTTAGCCATTGTTAGCATTTATATTTCTGTGCATATTTATCCATGTCTATGCACTGGCAACAACATTTACAAATGCTAGCAAGACAGTGCGGTTTCTATACCGTGTTAAGTTTTTTTGTAGGTCTTTTGAATTTTCACTTGAAACGCATTTGAAGTCACTTTAGCATTAGCTATTCCACAAGAAAGGCAAGAGAAATCAACAGGCTAAAAAAAATAACACTAAACAAAAGCATTGATCCAGAGCTTCTCCTCATGTGGCTCCAGACTTTTAAAAACTTGCAACAACCACCTAATTCCACTCCAGTGGCTCTTGGCCCAGCCTACACTCATCACCGCTATACCAAGCTGACCAATCACAGATATGTGCTCTACATTGTTGCATCATGTAATTATGTTATTTGAGAGGTGGACTTCAGAGTCCAGCAAAGGGTGTGCAATTGTAGGCTACGCTGGACCGACCCTGTGCACTTAATGCAGAAGTATAAACCGGCCTTAAGAGTCTGTATATCATTTTCACACTGCACTTTTGTTGTCCACTAGTGTCTGTTTGATGTCAGAGTTTGGTTTGCTTAGCTCAGAGGTGTCCAAACTCAGTCCTGGAAGGCCGGTGTCCGGCAAAGTTTAGTTCCAACCCTAATCGGACACACCAGGGCTAGCTAATCAGGCTCTTACTAGACTTTTTAGAAACATCCATGCAGGTGTGTAGAGCCAAGTTGGAGCTAAAATCTGCAGAACACCAGCCCTCCAGGACAGAGTTCGGACACCCCTGGCTTAGCTAGAGTGAACAAAGCTTTCCAAACTTGGGTGTGAAAAACCTGCAAACTATATCCAAAGTCCTCCGGAAAAAGGTGGTCTGGATTAAGGTCCACTACTAAACAATTACACAAAATCACTAAAGTGAACCATTACTAATAAAGTATTTGTTGGTCAAAAGTATGTGCTTATTCACTCACTTTTCTCACACACATATCTGACACGCTGCAAGCAGAGGGAATGAATGTCTAACTTTCTGCTCAGCTTAAGCAGAAAACAACTCTCTTCTACTTAATTTGAATTACATTCATAACAAATAAGCCCAATGTTGAAAACGAAACTAGATTTTCAAAGTTCAAACTTTAGGCATGCTTTACCTAGCATTACTTAGCAGTTACTGATGATGCAAATGTATCAGGGTTCAGAAACAAAAACCACCATGCGAACACAGTTCAGATGGGGCAGGGGAGGAGGGGAATGTCCATCAAACGCAAGTGTGAACCATGAAATCGAACCAAATGTGAAAGCACACCAAGAGAATCAGGACTTAGTTTCAGGATTTATTTGGGTCCGATGGAAACATCATGTTCAACTGGGTAAAGTCTGAACCCAAAGAAGTCAGTGAAAGATGGAAGTGAAGTGTCATGGTTAGGTAATGTTTTTGATTAGGAGACTCTGACACAGATACATGACTGATCATTTATTTATTTTCCTTAGGCTTAGTCCCTTTATTCATCAGTGGTCACCACAGTGTAATGAACCGCCAACTTATCCAGAATGTGTTTTACACAGCGAATGCACTTGCAGTTATAACCCAGTACTGGGAAACACCCATTTACTCTGACATGCACACACATACACTACAGCAAATTAAGTTTATTCAATTCACCTACAGCATATGTCTTTGAACTAGGGCGGAAACAGAGCACACAGAGGAACATGGGGAGAACATGCAAACTCCACACAGAAACGCCAACTGAACTAGCCAGGACTCAAACCAACGACATTCTGAGGCAACAGTGCTAACCACTGAGCCATAGAGTTGCCATACATGACTGTGTGAATGCAAAAGATTATCAAAAGCTCTTTTAGCAACATATAGTTACTTCCCTGCATTCATCACCCAACTGTTTTCATAAAGGACAATGAGCCCTGTTTCACAGCAAGACGGGTAAAGCAGTTGCTTGAAGCTGAACACACTGAATTAATAAAATGGCAGCTTAGAAGACGTTACTGCAGTCAATGTAACATGAAACCATAAGGCATATTTTTAGAGATTATTAGATGGATACACAAAATAAAATCTTAATTTTTATATAAACTAGAAATACACATATATCCTGCATACCCTATACATTTAGTTAACGCCACTTCATCAATTTAATTAAACACATATTTGTTGAAATAAATATTTAATTTCTTCAAAAATTCCTTCTAACTTCAAACTTTACAAACGTAGTAGCGAAGATGACCTAAAATAAACAGACTTAAAGCCACAAAACTTACATTTTAATTTCAGTCTTTAAATGTTAACATCACCGTTATGAAATATGCAAATGAGGTTTAAATCCCTCTCTCTTTACTCAATAGGAAAAAGAAACAGACACACAAAAGCAAACAGCAGTAAATGGCAGGAGAAACCGGCAGTCATGGTTTCAAATGCGATCATAATGAGATCTTCCACAACAGAGGTCTGTTTCTCCTCTACTCTCTCTCGCTCTATCTAAAGTCACAAAAGAGTCTTTGTGTTGAGCCACAGTCTTCATTACCTATTTTTACATTTTGTATCTTATCCCTGTCCTCCCACAGAACTGTCACCGAAACATAAAAACTACATCAGGCCATGCAGAGTAGTGCTGGGGGGAAAATAACAGAATGTGGAATCTAGGGATGGCCCAAAGCTTTGTGTGCCAAAATCTGATTAATATTGAGTATCTGATCATTAGATGCAAGCCTATATGCTTCAAGTCCTGCTTTTCAATACAAGATTTAAAATATAGAACAATTTCTACAATAATTTGTCAAATTTACATTATATGTATATATGTATACATTTTTTATTATTATTATTTCACTAAGTCCAAATTCATCTATTTATACTACAACCTAAAACTCTGTACTTGTTTATAAAAAAACAAGTACATACTTTTGAGTGTGTAACAAGAGTGTGTTAGCCATGGGACATACTATTTCCTCATTAATGGGCCGCTATGTGGCTTAGCTACTCTCCCTGTCAATCACCTCGACATATCATCCACATTTCTTTCATATTTAATTACCTACCTTATTAGAGATGCAGCAGCAGGAATCTGCCATGCACAAGTCTTTTATGCAGAGAAATCACCTAAGGTCTGTTCATAATGCATTCAGAAGTTAAGATCCAACTAAAAGAATGCACTTACATTGTCTAATGTCCTTGTAAAAATAGACAATCTATCATTATATAATCTATAAAAGACAAATCTATAATGTTGACTTGAATCTTGCCAAAAAATTTTCATTTGTCAACTGTTGCATTGAATATGCGGTCTAAAAAAATAACTTGTCAATTTAATTTGATACCGACAGCAAAAATGGCATCTTTTACCAATACCGTAAAAGTTTGACAAAAATTATAATAAATTTAGGAATAAAATAATATATTAAAAACAAAAAGCTTTTGTGTAAAGCTACACATTTCATTGGGGGGAAAAAAATTGCAGTAGCAACAATTTCTTTAATATCTTGTAGTGAACTAATTCAGCAAGGTATACTTTAAAAAACCCTTGTTACACCTAAACACATATTTTTAAAAAATGTTTCAGTAATAATTTAACTTAAATAAAGAAAATCTTGGTTAAAGAAACTTAAGTTGAATAATTTTTTGTGTATATTGACTCGGTAAACTAAAATATAAGCATGTTACACTAAATCGTGTTTGTGTATGCAGCATGTAGTGGACATTGTAATGTCCATGTTACAGTGACGGTTGGATTTAGGGATAGATTAGGTGTAAACATTACCCCTTTTCACACAGTTATATCAGGAAATATCGGGAAAATTTAAAGGGAGACTTTACCGGTAAATAAAAAAAAAAAAAAACGCTTTTCACACAGGCAAGAACGTTCTGGAATTTTTCTGGAAAAGACAATCGACACATCCATTCTAAAATACCGCAAGTTCTGACATCATTAACCAGAAATGGCCTCTAAATGACTGCGCTTGTATTTGTAAACATAGAAGGGGTCTGGCTTTTGTTGATGGTTTCACTTTTATTTAAAGCTTTAGGCTTTATGCAGCTACTTTGTCCCAGAGACATCCAGAGTGCTAACCGCAGCTGAATTTTTACACATTTGACTACATTACAAATTCTGTGGATGGATCAGTATTATAAACAATATGGATGAAAACGTAGAGGAACACTTGCATATCAGGATGTACATAATGTGTGTGTGTGTGTGTGCTGGCGCTCACCAGAGAACTTGTTTACGTGCACACGCATCATGCAACCGAAGCAGAGCTTGAAGGTAAACAAACAGCGGTTTATCATAAGCATTTTATCGATGATATTTTACAGTTGGCATTAAGAAGGAACATAGAAAGGTTATCTGACTAACATCTAGCAGCTAAATGTGTGTGAAAAAATATTCAAAAGCTTTATTTTTATAAACAGCACAGATGTGAATGTGTCTGAATGTTCTCATTGGCTGGGGGAGACGTCTCACGTCAGCAAGTTCTAATCATGAACATGCTTTCATGCTTATTTTTTTGGGTAGGTGTAGATCAGTGGTGTCCAAACCAGGTCCTAGAGGGCCAGTGACCTGGAAAGTTTAGCTACAACCCTAATCAAACACACCTGAACCAAGCTCTTACTAGATATAAACCTTCCTGGCAGGTGTGTTGAAGCAAGTTGGAGCTAAACTCAGCAGGACACCAGCCCTACAGGACAGAGTTTGGACACTCCTGATGTAGATGTTAATAACGCACAACGTAATGGCTAATTCAATAATTAACATAAATAATTCTCGTTTCTTGCAACAACCGATCACACATGCACATCTACTACATATTAGACCTGATCCCGTACGTCATCGTGCTACAGTCTGCAGCGAAGACACACTCCAGTACTTCCACACCTACTTATGTTCCATTCATAAATTCTCTTTTCTTTTTTAAATGCTAACTTTCCTTCCCTAACCCCCATGGCCTTCAATGAATATTGCATCACCTTTCCCTACAGGACGTTTATTTTACAAATCCGATACTTCAGATTTTCTCAGCTCTCCCAACCTCATCAAATGCACCACTGGAGTCTCCCAGAAGAACGCTGTTTAACCAATCCATCAAGCACAGCTGATATAATACTGCCATTGTAAAGTGGGAGTAAATGCCATTGAGGTGCAGTGTAAAGATTACCCAGGCTCCCGTCTGAGAGGTTTATCTAAATCTCGATATCTTTGTGTGCTTCTTAAAAAGACTGGAGAAAAACTGAAAGATATCAGCTCTTTGCAGGGGGTTGTCCTCGTTCACCAATTTGATGTTATCCTGCACTATTTCAAACTCCCGGGGGCACAAAATAAAGCTATTAAACTATAGGTGTATACCTGCATGCTTTTATGTAACCAAGCGAGATTTCCAGAAAGACTCATAGCAAAACACAAAGAAACTTGAAGGCGATGGGCTTCATCCTACATTCTTTTTGATAAAATGCCTACCTGAGCTCAAAGACGAGTAATGCAATAAAGAGAAGTAAAAAAAAAAAGACTTCTGAGAGCAAGCTTTAGACTTTTATCTGTAGGAGGGTCAGACCTTATCATTGCGTACAAGCACTTCTTTGAATGCACCTGCGAAGTGACATCACTTCATTCACATCAGTAGAAAATGGCAGTGCCTATCGTTTCATGTTGAGAAAACAATGCTTAAGATGTTTCCTTTTGTTGATGTGAAACGTCATACTGCGACTTTCAGCATTCCTCAATTCATTCACTAACACAGATGTTAGATTTGCGAGAGTTCTTTATGAAGGTTACGAGGTATGAACAGCTCTCAGAGGAGAATACTGATTGCTTATTAATTCATACCTGTTATGGCTGACTTGCAGCTCCCCCAGGAGTTGGTTCTTGAACCACTGATCAAAGTCCACGTTGTCAAACAATTCATAAGCGGCTAACCCCACGGCATTGTACACTGGAGAGAGAAAAAAGAAAAGAAAAAAAGTTACCATTTAATTGTTTTGAACTGAACGACTTTGTTTTGATCATTTATAAATAAACAGTGGTGTTAAAGCTCTTTTTAAAGTTTTGTACAGTCATTTTTTTAAACCACAATAAATACGGAAATGATCAATTAGCTAAAATAGGTAGCAGATCAACAAATCAGAAAACTATCTATCCACCCATCCATCCATCTATATTAATTTATCCATATCCCTGTATCCAATCCATTCAACCTTTCAATCCACGATTCACAAACCTACCTATCTACCTATCTATCTACCTATCTACCTATCTATCTATCTATCTATCTATCTATCTATCTATCTATCTATCTATCTATCTATCTATCTATCTATCTATCTATCTCTATCCATATCTGTATTCATATCCCTCTATCCAATTCATTCAACCTTCCAATCCACCTCTTACCAATCTACCTGTCTCTGAGATCTCTATCCATCCCAATCATTCTTTATCCATCCACCCATACACCAATTTTAATCCATTCATCCATCTCTATATATCAACCGATCTCTATCCATCAATTCACTCATCTCTACCGATCAATCCATCTCCATCCATCCATCCAGCTATCAATATTTATCCATTCATCAACATCACTCTATCCAATCTATTAAATGTTTCAATCCACCATTTAACAATCTACCCTTTCTCTATCTCTCTTTCCAACCCATTCATACTTTATTCATCCACCCATACACCAATGTTTATCCATTCATCCATCTCTATCTCTCCATCAATCTCTATCTATCAACCCATCCATCTCTATCTATTTATCCATCTATCCATCCATCCATCCATCCATCAATCAATCAATCAATCAATCAATCCAGGTTCACAACACCAATATATTTCTAGACACTGTGAATGAATGAATTAAATTTACATATAGCGAGCAAGTGTGTGAGCCAATGAGCAAGAGAGTAAAGTGAGCCAATGAGCATTAGTAAGTGAGGGAGCAAATTAAAATAATGTATGGCTGAATCAGCACATTAGTGAATTAACGCAGTGGTCCTCAACCACCAGGACACAAACAAATGCCGGTCCATTGATCAATTGGTACTGGGCCACACCACATAAATCAATAATAATTATTTCTGTTTTATTTATTAGGCGAGTCTGAACTATCTTTTTATCTTGAAAAATCTTTTATTTTGAAAAATGACCTTATTCTATATACATTATATATACATATTATATATACATCTCAGGTCACTTGAGTGCCCAAATTTAACCTACAAGCAGCAAAATGAGTACAGACATCTTTGGAAAGTTCCTTTGCTAAGAGGAAAAGGCCCAGTAAAGGACCAGCAAATTGCCAAGGAATGGATCCGCAACCCATTTGTCAACACTTCAGGTGAATCCAGCATGTCTGTGGAAAAAGATCAACTACTGGAGATTGCAAATCACTGCGGCCTCTTAATGGCAGTTTGCATATAGCATCTTTTTTAGAGTTTGGTGACTCACTCATACCTTCCAGACCAGACGCAAGCAATTTGAATAAATTCTGCAAGCGCACTGCAAGTCACGTGACAAGAATTGACCGATCAGCTTCAGCTTGTATCCATCCATCTCTATCCATACATCCATCTCTATCTATTCATTCATCTATCCATCCATCCATCCATCTGTCTCCATATCCATTTATCCAATCTATTCAACCATTTACCAATCTACCTATCTCTATCCAACCCATTCATACTTTCAATCCATTCATAAACTTACCTATCTCTCTATCTATCAGAACCTACTATTCATACTCCTACTCCACCACTCATTTCTTCCATCAGTCCATCATCTATCCATCCACCATGTCATCCATCCATCATTTCATTTATCTGGCCGTTCCTATAACATTCAGCCATGCACATCAACCATCCAACCAATCAAACATACAGTACATACATGTCCACCCATACATTATTCCATCCATCCATCCACCAATTACAAATTGATAGATTTATCATCTATGAATCATTTTCTTCATACATTAATCCACCTATCAATACTCTATTACTTACCTTCTTACCTAATACTTACCTTATTACTTATTTATCCATGTTTTCATTTATTGTTAAATCCATCCATCCTTTCCTTTTTCTCAACCAACCTTTTGATTCTTCAATAATCCACCAATGTGTCCATCAATCTATTCATCTTTACATCAATCCACTCCATTCTTCATTTTATCCATTATATTTCTTTAATCTTTCCAATCATGCATCCATCAAATGTATTCGTTTAACCATTCATCTTTATCCAGCCATTTATCCATATCCATCTTGATCTATTGGGTATTTATCCATCCATCTTCATCCATCCTCCCACTATTTTTCCCATCCATTCGTCCATCCTTTTATCCATCCTCCTATCCATTTTCAAATACATCCAAAAATGAATCAATCACCAACCCTTTCTTCCATCCATCAGTCCACCAAATCTGTTCTTTCATTCATTTCTATTCATCAACCCACCCTCCATGTCGGATATCTGTTTTTTTATTCATTATAGTGAATCTTGAACATAAAATTTCTTATTTCAGTCATAGACATCACTCATATTTCAGTCAGAGCGCAAAGGTAACAAGAAAAGCATGACTGTACCTGCATCCTTCATGAGCATCTGCACTGGGTCTTCCACATTACTGGGGCCTAAAACAGAGAGAAAGAGTGCATTTAGTTTTGGTCCTTCACTGTCTGCACACAATGTGCTTCAGGCTTTTTGGAAACATCTACAACTCCCACATCTGTATTAACTTTGACTTAACTACTTTGCAAACAGCCACTTTGCAAACATTGCTAAAAGCGTTAAAGCGTGAAATAAAATAGCATAAAACCTTTGTCCCTTTTCCCTTAGCCAATCATAATTAGCCATCCCAAAGTGACAATGAGCGGGTGACACTCCTTATTGTCCAAGTAAAATTATAACCCAGGGAAAGAAAACTCATGAAGCTAGCAAATTACGAGTAGGAGATTAACTGAGGGGTCATTAGCAGAATCATCCTCTTAATGTGTGCTTTTGTTATTTCACGCTCTGACATACAATTTGCAAAAATAGCACCTGCTATTGTCCTTAATATTAACAAGATATCAAAACACAAATGACAAGCCCCATGCTAAAATCTAATTCCTTATCTCAAAACACTTAAGACTCTTTCAAATGGCCACATGAATATGGCTAAGCACATCATCCAAATTTAATCATGACAGCAAATTTTAATCAACTAATTTACACGAAAAGCTCATTTAAGTCATTCACTAATTAATTAGGGAGCCAGATCAAAAGCAATGAGAGCGTAACATTTGTTAGATGATCCTTGTATTTGGCTTAAAGTGCGAGCCTAATTGCTGCATGCAGCGCTAAACAGAGCTGTAACCCTGGACCCACTTTAGCACATCAGGGTGTGCTTTAAAAAGCTGACATTTGCCCTGTAAGGCTACAATCAAAAAGTCCACATCTAAAGTAGAACCCCAGATGACTCTGTCAGTTTCTCCCCCATAAAAAAGTAGAGAAAACCCCTCATTTGGAAACAAAGAGCTTTGAAGAACTGATGGCTTTGCGTGTGTCATTTGGTGTCAACCCATCCTCTCAAAGCTAATGTCAGCCGGAAGCTAGAAATGACAGAGTACTTCCATGCTGAAAAACTTCAAAAAGGGATTTTGTAAAAAGCATGTGGCATTTGAGCATGTTTTTTTTTACTGTCGCCTCCTGTAGCACACGAGTGGCTCTTCAAAATATTTCATGTGAGAAAGTAACATGTTAATTAGCATAGATAAAAAGGGACCTGCAGTGTGAACTGTTGGTAAATCAACCGTCAGTTTAAAAATAACACTTGTTTTCACCGTGTTCTCAACTACTCCCACTCCAGATGTGACACTTCTTTTATTATCTACTCTCATTATTAATATAATGACAGTTCATTTAACCAGTGACTTTTTTTTGATCACTAAGTCTTTAATCAGCACATCAAAAGCACTGACTTGTCTAATCTATTCATCGTGTCCTTGAATTCCAGGATTCATGCATGAAAATGCACACTTTTTAGTAATTGATGTAATGAATACATCCCTGCTAGAAAAAAATATCAAAAACTGGAACCAAGCCATATGTTCACAACACCAATATATTTCTATATACTGTAAATGAATTAATTAAATTACATATAGTGAGCAAACGTGTGAGCCAATGAGCAAGTGAGTAAAATGAGCCAAAGAGGATTAGTGAGGGAGTGAATTAAAATAGTGAATGGGTAAATCAGTACTTTAGTAAATTAACAAATGAAATATGAGTAAATAAAGCAATGGGTAAACATAGCGGATTAGATGAATCAGAGACTTAGAGAAGTAGTGAACTAGATGAATAAGTGAGTGAATCAGTTAGTGAGCAAGTTAAATGAAGTGAGTGAGTGAGTCAATCAGTGAGTAGCTGCGTCCCAAATGGCACACTATACACTATGCACTCATGCACTCTGTACTTAAGCACTCAAACACTCAACAGGATAGCATTTGTATGTAGTCGCATCCCAAATGGCACACTAATGTTTTTTTTACTAAGAGGAAATTCAAACTGTTTCCCTGATGACGTTTGACGGTTGCCAAATCAGTGAAATAAACGACCGAATTATCAAATAATACCTGCCGTGAGTATTGCCGCATTCACCATTGGGAGGCGCTATAATCACTCTCATAGGAGAATTTTGCTTTCACTATCCAAAATAAAGTTATCCAACATGCGTGTTCGATAGCTCAGCCCCTTCCGCTACGTAAGCAAACCTGCGGTCTTTGAGTGCGTGAAGTGTCCATCATTACACACTTCATTTTAGCGGCTGAATGAGTGCATCATCCAGGTAATTAAAGTGCTCTTATTATTATTATTATAGAGTTTTCAGTGTGAACGCACTACTTACATTATTTATACTACAAAATGGCGTAGAATAGTGCATAAGTATGCGATTTGGGATGCAGCTACTGTTTCTCGAGTACTCAAATTTGTATTGATTTACCTGATGAAGACCATGTAGGACAAAACCTTGTGCTATGTGATATTAAAAGACTTTTAAGAGCTAAAGTGGCAGTGTGTCGATTTTCTTTTGATCTTTTGCTAAATTGTTTATTTTTCATCAAGCACTTGCCTCTGAGATTTTTAGATGTGCGCACATTTCTTTTTTGTTTGCCAAACAAGCAAGTTAATGAATGTAGTTTGTGAGCGAATCAGTGAAAGAGTAAGTGAATCAATGCATAGAATGAGTGAGAGAAAGAATGGGTGAGTAAATGAGTTGGGGGCAATGAGTGAGTGACTGAATCAGTGATTTGGTGAACTAATGAATTGAGCAAGTGAGAGAAGAAATGAGTGAATCAGTTAGCGAGCGAGTTCTTAAATAGAGTGAGTGAATCATTGAATTAATGAATGGAGAGTAGGTGAAAGATTTATTGAATCAATTTGTAAATCAGTAAAAGTTGGTGAAGTAATGAGCTGATGAGAGAGAGAAGGAATGAGTGAGTGAATCAGTGAGCATGCAAGCGAGCAAGTTAATGAATGTAGTGAGTGAGTGAATCAGTGAGCAAAAGAATAAGTAAAAGAGCTACATTAATGACTGGAATGAGTCTGAGAAGAAATAAATGATTGAATCAGTGAGCAAAAAAGAGAGAGAGTTATTGAATAAATGAATGGAATGAGTGAGAAGAAATACGTGAGTGAATCAATCAGCAAGCATCTATTTGAGTGAATGAGTGAAAAAATGACAGAATAATTCTGAGTGTTGGCGAATTAAAATCTGTTGAATGAGTGATGTAATAAATGGAGTGAGTAAAAAAAGGAATGAGTGAGTGAATCAGTTGAATAAGTGAATTAATGAATGGAGTGAGTGAATCAGCTGAGTAAGTGAATTATTGAATAGAGTGAGCAAAAAAAAAAAAAAAAAGAAATGAGTGCCCTGACATCACAATCAATGTATTGTATTATATGAAGCAGTCTGAAGTGTTCACATAAAGTAGACATGATCCCACGATCAAAATCAAGGAGTTCAAGAGTCTAATTTCTTTTCTCTTGGCTATGATGACAGTAAATAATATTTGACTAGATATTTTTCAAGACACTTCTATCCAGATTAAAGTGACATTTAAAGGCTTAACTAGGTTAATTACGTTAACTAGGCAGTTTAGTTTAGGGTAATTAGTCAAATTATTGTGTAATGATGGTTTGTTCAGAAGACAAATAGCTTAAAGGGACTAATAATTTTGACCTTAAAATGGCATTAAAAAATTAAAAACTGCTTTTATTCTAGCCCAAATAAAACATAAGACTTTTCCCAGAAGAAAAAAATATTATCAGACATACTGTGAAAATTTCTTTGCTCTATTAAACATCCTTTGGGAAATATAAAAAAAAAAGCAAAGGGGGGCTAATAATTCTGATTTCAACAATATATATATATATATATATATATATATATATATATATATATATATATATATATATATATATATATATATATACATATATATATACATATATATATACATATATATATATATATATATATATATATATATATATATATATATATATATATATATATATATACATATATATACATATATATATATATATACATATATATACATATACATATATATATATACATATATATATATATATACATATATATATACATATATATATATATATATATATATATATATATATATATATATATATATATATATATATACATATATATACATATATATACATATATATATATATATATATATATATACATATACATATATATATAATTTTCCTTTTTTTAGATTGAAAAAATATCTCCAACTAGGGCTGCGCAATATTTTGCAATGTGATCATTCACAATAGTCACAATGCAGGATATCCAATGTTGAGTCTGGATTATAATTGATAATTTCTCAAGTGTTTATTGAGGCCTTTTATTTTAGTTTTTTTTAAGGCCTTTATAAGGACTTTAAAAGCATTCAAGAATAAGAAATTGTAGCATTTGTAATTTTGGAAAAACTAATAATGATTAATGTTAATTATGTATGCAACGAAGATAATGCAGTATTATTTGACACTTTATTATTCAATTACTGTATACCAGAATACAGTTAGGCCCCGTTTACACTGCCAGTTAAATGTGACTTAATTCCAATTTTATGCTTACATGTGACAGAGATCTGATCTGTTCTATGACCATGTAAGCACAAAAATGCATGCATTCTGATTTCAAGATCTGTCTCAGGCCTCCTTTATATGTTGAAATAAATCATGTGACAATGCGACTATCATGTAAACAGGCACATCAGATTTATTGAGGCATTCCGTCTTGTGACAATGTAAAATGTGATGTGTCACTGTAGGACAGGTATGTGGAGAAGCTTTGGCACAGTATATCAAATGTTGGTTTGCTCATCCTAAAAGTTGGGACCCACTGCTCCTCATCAAAGCCCGCCACAATTTGCTCCCACCAGATCTGAGATCTCTCGCGTACCCACAAATTCCTAATTGCCTCAAAATCATTATAAAGTTGGCTTCGCATAATTCGCAGAGCTAAAAGATAAGATTTTCTTCCATCGTGGCTAGTGTGGCGCATATGCTAGAACCCACCTTTACACATGTGCGACATCATGAATTTTATGGCAAGTGTAAACACATAAATCAGATAAGGGTCATAATTGAAAGAATCTGTAAACGGACAGGCAAAAAAATCTGATATAAACAACAAACCAAAATTGGGCATTAAGACCTGACCATGTAAACTTGACCTTAGACTCCTCTGGAAAAAAAACGAAACGCTTCTTATTTAATTGGTTTATTTTTAATTATTGAATTTATCAATGCTTGTAGATATAGAATCATCCCAATCAATCTAAAATTATAAATTCTTTCCAAATAGTTATTCAAGTCATCTAGTGAAACTGTATTTATATCGCAATATATATCACAGAGTTACAAAACATTAGTAAGAAATAAATAAAAAAAATGCAATGTTTCTATCTCCAACTATTCTAAAAGCAGTGATTCTTTCATTTCAACACAATCTGTGATGCTAGTCTTGTGAAATTCAAGATCTGAAATCAACACAAAAATAACAAAACCAACCTTGAAGATTCTGCACCATCTCCAGAAGAACGGGTGTCAAAGTCTGACTGTAGTTGTGGAAAATGTCCAAGAAAAGTACTTCTGTGGATGGCTGTAAAACATTGAATGAAACAAAGAGAAACAGAATGAGACAAGGGCATCGGGGAGCATTCAGCACATGAACAACCCTTAAACAAACATTTACCCACCAACACAAACACATGAAAAACAAAACGGGGAAAAAAGAACATCTGGTTTTCCAGGCTATCTATCACTCCTGCCAACACAATCAATAGTTAGCAATGGAGGAGGGGTCATGGAGTAAGACCCGACACTGTGGCCTTCAGCATCTATTACTACAAGCTGAGACATTGACCTCCCATAGGGGAAAAAGGAGCTCAAAATATCACACCTTAGGAAAGTCTGTCAAGCTCAACATTCGGCATACATGTCAAATCATATGTTCTATGCCTTCCGGAAACCTGACATAATCAATCGAAAAATCAATAAGGGCAGGTACTTGGGCTATAAAAAGACTTAATTCTGGAACTGAGTTGAAGACTTCAGTTATTCGAATAATTTGAATTCAGTACATAGATTTTAGCTTCTAACAAGGAGGGTGCATGATTAGTCAAAGCCAAAAATCACAGTATGGGCTAGTGCTATTACCAAATCAAAAAGGCTGCAATTCAATTTAATCAATATATACACAGCAGGTTTCGGCGTAAGAAATGACCCATATTTTCTGTGTCTCTGAGCAATTTGCATTGACTTCACACACAGAACATGCTGATCTACACAATCACATCTCTGCATCTGCTTCTATAATGCTCTGGGTCACTTATACTGTGCATTTGGGAACAAAACGTGCACTAAGCATCTTCCCAAACTTGCACTGAGAAGCACTAATAAACTGGCTGATGTCAACAAAAGAGAACCTTTGGGCTATTTTTGCATTTGTTATCTATTATTTGTTAACTATATAATAATATTAAAAAAGAAAAACAAACTTAAAGGGGGGTTAATAATTCTGACTTCTTCTGTATATATATATATATATATATACATATATACAACAGTTCTGTCTGGTTCTTGAATCTGATTGGCTAAAAGCCGTGATATATTTCTGTAATATCAGCACCCGTACAGCCTCTTTACCCTTTGTGTATTACTCCGGCCACATACAGCCAGCAAATAGCAGACACTACAGATCTAAAGTCTAAAAGATACTTGCTCAGCTTTTTAAATGTCAGCTTATGATTTGAATCTAAGGCGGAAAAAAGCAGTTTTTGAGACTCTCCATGTTTGATTTTGTTTTTATATATATCACACTCGTAGCAGTGCGATATGGCTGTATTTCAGCACATCGGTATATGTATATATGTATGTATGTATGTATGTATGCATGTATGCATGCATGCATGTATGTATGCATGTATATATATATATGTATATGTATATGGTATATGGTCGCATATGCGCCCGAATTTTTATCTATCGACCTTAAAATATATTTGGGAGCATTTCTGCGAGTGCTTAAAATGTGCTTAAAATGTTCAGGACATGCACGGATTCGGGAGACATTCACGCAGAATGCATGTCTAAGCTTTTTGTCTGCACTTGGAACGCGAAACGCAGCGCTCAGGAATGGTTTAAAACAGTTGTCATGTCAACTTGCTGCAGTAAACAAATCCAAGTCCGTAATGCTTGCCCCGCCTTCGCGCTCTTCTTATTGGCCCAACACTGCTCTAGCACTGAACGCGAATGATTGGTTAATATCAGCTGTCAATCACTCAGCGCCTTCTGGCTTCGGATGACAGAGAGAGCTACTACCGCGAAAAACTGTAAATCGCTGAAGATGAGAATGAAGATAACAATGACAGATTTTGTTTTAGAAACCATCTTGTTACAAATAATGACACATCCTACTAGTGATCATGTGCTGAATGTTAATCCACCATCTACACTTTTCCAAGAGTAGACGACTTCCATTGGCTTCAAGTCCGCTATGAAAAGTCTGTGGGATGGAATTTTCAGGTAACTGTTTGCCACATCTAGCACAAGAGCTTCTGTTTAATCCTTCATATAATCGCCAGATGCTGTCCGCCGTGCAAGTGACAGCTATGTCAAATTTAACACCACGTACACTATCGCAAACGGGCTTGCACTGAGTAAACTAACATCGCTACTCCTAAAAAAACAGGTATTGCTATTAACATGTATGCATATAATAAGGTACAGTATGTGTCAAAAGCATCAGTGCAATATCAGACAGCACTTGTGAGAACAGCAGTTATACCGTTAACAGATTCATTCAAGCAGTGCGTGCAGGGCCGGTGAGCGCTCCACGTATGCTTTGGTCACTCATTTCTGTTATAAAAATGTATTTTCTTATGATAACGGGATTTAGTTGAGACATATTTTCCTTACGCTAGCATATATATATATATATATATATATATATATATATATATATATATATATATATATATATATATATATATATATATATATATTTTTTTTTTTTTTTTTTTTTTTTTTGCTTGTTAGTTTGATTATTGTTGATTTCAAATACAATAAATCTGTTTATATAACACTTGTAGTAACTGTGCTCAGAATTGGTGGGTGCGACTAAATTTTGGCTGATGCGCCTACATTTTTAAAGTTAGGAGCACCGGTGCTACCAAGCAAAAAGGTTAATTTCGAGCCATGATATATATATATATATATATATATATATATATATATATATATATATATATATATATATATATATATATATATACATATACATACATATAGACAGAAGAAGTCAGAGTTATTAGCCACCCTTTGAATTTGTTTTTCTTTTTTAATATTTCCCAAATTATGTGTTTAACAGAGCAAGGAAATTTTCACAGTATGTCTGATAATATTTTTTTTCTTCTGAAGAAAGTCTTATTTGTTTTATTACGGCTAGAATAAAAGCAGTTTTAAATTTTTTAAACATTTTATGGTTAAAATGATAAGCCCCTTTAAGCATAATTCTTTTTTTTTTCCATAGTCTAAAGAACAAATGTTCATGACTTGTGATTAAGTGCTTTGGACTGACGTACAACCCTCGCATTTCCTACAGATCGTTTGCAAGTAGAAAGAAAAAAAAACACCATGTACTATAAGTCAAACACTGTATGCAAGCAAGCCATTTATTTTCAAAATTACCTGAAGGCGAAGCGTTTCGAGGGTCTTTCACAGAGTAAGTGACAAATAAACGCTCCTCTCATCTGAGGTTATAAGTTTAGCCAATGTCATTTTAAAGCCAGGATATAAAAGCCACATTAAAGCAGGCAGGCAGATGTAATGCAAATCAAGTGACATGAGGTTAGTAACAAATGACCCCTGTAGAGTCGCAGCCTCCCTATGTAAATTCCACAGAAATGAGACAGAGCCCTGATTCACTTTAATTCAGTCGCTTTGCATTTACTGACACTTCTGCTGACCTTGGAAATTCACTTTCCTGGGAGTTGCTACACCAAAAGACGTGCAAATGGAAATTTTCCGTGTGCAAAAAGGTATTTTAAGTTGAGGCAGTGCAAATACAGCTTTTTCAACCAAGTGGTGGGCCATTATCGCCGTTAACGTGCTGCGTTAACGTGAGACTCTTATCGCACGATTTAAAAAAAATATTGCCCCTAATCTATTCTAAAAAATTGGGTTGGGAGCTGGGTCTATTCTATGCAAGCTATGATGACTTTCACCTTGATATTTTTGTGCTGATGTAAACCTGGTCGAATTGTACTGTAGGTGGCGAGAACGAGTCTTCGAACCTGTGTGTATTCCTAAAAAAAGAAAAACTCTCAAAAGTTTTTCAAGTTTGTGATGCATTTTGGAAACAGGAGATGAGCCCCTGGTCTAATGCGCCACCTGGCTTGAGAAACCCATTCTCAAAGACTTACTTTTAGTCATCATTTGGGTAGCACACATTTTCTGAACGCCTTCGGCAGAATTCAAATGAGCCATTTTAATCTAGATTAATTCCAAGATTACAGATAGAATAATCTAGAGTTTAAAAAAATGTATCCATGCCCACCTACTGTTCTGAAGGTTTTATGGAAGATTTTTTTCCCCATAATTCACCTGATGAAAACATGACAAAATTTATTTTGACAAAGTCATACCTCCACAACTCTTTGCCCAATAAGCTTTCAGTACAGGCCACAGGGCTCTCCTATTAATTTGTGCACTTCCCAGGGAAATAATGAATAATTTACGTACAAATTACATAATGATTTCAGACAAAAACAGACATATAGGGCCACATTTTGCATACGAGCTGAAATATTCAGGACGTGAGCAAAATAAAGACTGAAGCTAAAGCCTGTAAATATTATGATGGAAGTTTGGATAATTTGAAAAGCATTAAAATGTTACAAATTGATCTCCTAACATAATTCAAAAACATACACAAAATTTGCAGTGTTTTTTGAATCCCCTCTGTAAAAACTTCTTAATGTACGTAAAAAATAAAATTATATTAGATTTTTGTTTAATTTTGTACTGAATATATATGCAAATGAGTGCATATTTAATGAAATGTCTCGTTTGCATAATCAAATGTAACATTTTAGAAAACTTGCAAACAAAATCTGCAATTATTAACGTTATAAATCAATCCGGGAAGTACGGTGATATCTATAGGTAGGATTGTCACGAAACTGGAATTTGATACCAATCAGTACTAAAATTATCTATAGGTGTGTCCTAAATCGCATACTTATGCACTATTCCACGACATTTTGTAGTATAAATAGTGCATTTACACTGAAAACTCTAAAAAGAAGAAGTGAACTTTAAATACCCAGATGATGCACTTATTCAACCGTTAAAAAAAAAAGTGTGATGATGGACACTTCACACACTCAACGACCACAGCTTTGCCCATGTATCCGAAGGGGCGGAGCATTCGGGCACTGATGTTTGGATTGTGAAAGCAGTACTCTCCTACGAGAGTGATTATAGCACCTCCCAATGGTAAATGCCTTTATACCTATGGCAGGTGTTATTTGGTAGTTTGAACATTTATTTCACTAATTTGGCAACCGTTAAACGTCATCTGCGAAACGGTTTGAATTTCCGCTTAGTAAAAAAAAAAACAGTAGTGTTCCATTTGGGACGACACAACATTCATATACTATGCCATTTGGAATGCAGTTTATCAGTTTATTTTTAACACATTCAGGTGCAGAGTCTCACCTTAAAAACTGACAACTATAAATGAAAGCGTATTTTATAGAAAGTGTTCACTTACCCGCAAGCTATACTTCCAAGAGTCACCACCTGTCTCTTCCACAGCTGAAGAAAGAAACAACAATAAATGCAACTTGTCACAACATACATCATGCACTTTAAAAGGACAGTTCACTCACAAACAAGCATCCAGCTAGTTATTCATCCTCATGTCATTAGAAACCCACTGAAGAATGTGCTGTCCACTCTTTTCAGCATAATGGGGCTGAAAGAGGGACCGAGGCTGTCAAGCTTCAAAAAGCAAAATCATCCTACTTCTGCGCAATTTTCAGAGTGGTCTAAAGCCACACGATTGCTTTGTGACAAACTAGCACAGTTTTGGTCATCATTCACTGATAATCTTCCACTCCAGTGGACTGTTAACCATTCTGACCGGATCATTGAGTCAGTGAGCAGAGTTTTTCTCAAGAACGGACCCTTTTTATGATTCTTTTATGGTGTTTGCTTTTCATTTTGCAGCTTGATCGTTTTAGTCCACTTTCTTTCTCATTATATGGTGGCAAGAGTGGACTGGATATTTTTCAAAAGACACTTTTTATGGTCCAAGGAGAAAACACTTCTTAACAACAAACTGGGGGTCATAACATTTTTTTAAACATTTTGAAGAAAAATACTGACTAGAGATGCTTAGATTTATACAAAAAAACAGTAGAACTATGAAATATTACCACAATTTAAAATGACCTTTTTGTGTGAATATTTAAAATGCAGTAAGTTCGACACCCAGTGGTTGAACTAGGTATTGCACTCCTGTTTAAAAACAAACACATGAGCAGGTTGCCAGGTTGACAACACCAACAGCAGTGTGCCTGATTTTTGAGCCTAAAAGCTGATTTAAATCATATTCTAAATAAAAGCATCTGCATGATTTTAGGAGGCAAATTTTCCATATTAAAAGGAGTTTTAGTTCTAACCAACACCTGAAATTTATATTTTAGAAACGGCTTCTATTTCTTGCAGCTGAACAACAGATAACTGAGAGTTTACCTCAGGTATACCTAATGTGCTTTATTCAGTGTTAACTGCTAATAACGCAAGTTTGAATGCCATTTTACATGAGATTTACTGTCATACTACTTTAAAATCAAAATAAAACTGTGACTCAGTGCAAGCCAACAGTGAAGCTAAATATCAGTGATTCAGCAAGTACATTTAATTATGTTAAAGAGGTTTAATGTGTATTAATTAGATTATAAACCTTACCATATCGTTGGAGTGTGGTAAGTGCACTGTTCTGGGCTTCTGAAATGCTTTATTAAAATATCTGCTGTGTTTTGTCTGATGACAAATTGCTTATCACCAGAAATCTTGTCACATAGCACGTTGTTATGATACAGGGTTACAATGTAACCTGCTTACCTGATGTTTACGCTTATAATATTTATGTTTATATTATTTTCTAATAAGTAATCACCTCATGTGAAACTCTGAATTTGCATCTCATTTCAGAGGCTGTTACTGTTCACTGGAGGTCACATTTCAGTCATGAACGCACACTTTGAGAGCCTTCCTGACTGACTGACGTGGTTTGCAACATAGACAATCCGGGGTGCTGATATATAATTGGCATAAAACTAAACTGGCATTTGGTAGGTTAAATATCCAAAAAAAAAAAAAAAGACAGACGTTAAACATCCAAAAAAAAAAAAAAATATATATATATATATATATATATATATATATATATATATATATATATAATTTTTATTTTTTTTATAAACAAATACTGTTAAAATAAGAAAGATGATTTTACCAATTTCACTAAAATATTAGGCAACCATAACTATTCAACAGTGGCCATAAGAGGAATGATTATTAAAGGGTCACGAAACACCAAAACACATTTTTTGAGCTGTTGACAGTCGTATATATGTGTCCCATACTGCTAAAAACACTATTAGGACACATATTTCACTAAAAAGTGGAAATTGGTTGTGTTTGCGTTATTTCGAGCAAATTCGTACTTCCGGTTTGAAACTAATTTTTGAAGCTGCATCACGGCCATGAGATTTTAGCATGTCTTCCAGTGTGTTGACTGGACGTCTGTACCTAGGTGTACCATATTACGTCTCCGAGTGTGCTGCATTAATGCATGAGTAAGGCTTGGTTCAAACCAATCAGCGCGCTCTATTGTGCAACTTCATTAATATTCATTAATGTTACAGTGTAGACGGCAGAGACGCCACATTGTGTTGGCAAAACAAGCGTGCAGTGTTGCTTTCATAATTTGCTTCAGTCAAGTTTTGTTTTCATTTTCTCTCTTTGAGAGCGCAGCTGGAGTCACGTGTGGATTACAGTGTTCGCGACAACAATAACTTACATGTCTATTAACATTGTTTATACTGAGAGCTATTCTCTTCTGCAAACGGAGATCCGGATTCGCTTGTAGTCTCCTCTTAATAAAGACGCGGCTCTAGTTGCTGGTGAATGTCCGGTCTACAGATTTGGTAAGTGAGCGACCAGTGCTCTTTGTTTATTCAGTTTGTTCGTATCGAACTAACTATTGCACCGAGTGTAAACATGTTAGCACCACAACCAAACTATTACCGTCGTGTAGGATTTTCACTGCGTTTTGTGACCGGAATAACACATGCGGCTTACCTGCCGAGTACATCTAAGTTACAGAGAAATGCAGAGTTTATTTTTTTCTCTCATTCGCCGTGCGGTATCAAACATTGCATGAAAAATACACGCTTACAGCAGTTCCTCGAATCAAAAATCTCGTTTGTCACGAGGGGCACAAATGAATTCCCTGAATGAAAATGCCAAACTGCAGTTAAAGTCCACCATCAAATAATTTGACAAATAATTTGATTACAGATGTTCATGTAAACACAGTCACTTTCTACCGTGTGTGTGTGTGTGTGTTTGTGTGTGTGTGTGTGTGTGTGTGTGTGTGTGTGTGTGTGTGTGTTTTGACTCTGAAACTCAGCTTGTGTTCAAATCGACACTCTCACACCATCCCTCTTTTGCTACTACGACACTCCCCCCTAAACAGAGCTGGACAAGCCCACTTTTCTGGCTTTTTCCAAAGTAGAGGTGTGAAAACACCCTGCTGAAATGAGGGGGTTTCATGGCCCTTTAACATTTGAGCATTTAAAATTAAGCAGTTTAAATTATTTATGAAAAACTGCTGAATATTAAGCTGACATAGCAAAACCAAAAATTTTAAATACAGTGGTCCCTCGTTAATCATGGTAGTTACGTTCTAAAAATAACGCACAATAGGAGAAATCCTGGACAAATTGGGATCCAACTGGCCTCTGTCCATCTGAAAACATTCTGTACTGCACGATGCGCTAATCAGGATGCATAACACAATGTGCTGTAAAAAATATAGCATGTCAAATTGCACTAAAAAAAATCTGCAAAACTGCAAGGCTGCGACAGGTGAACCACGTTATAGCGAGGGACCACTATTTAATCAAAACATAAAACAGTACTTTATATTGGTAAAAGTAATGTTTTAACTACATACTGTATTTAGCTAAATAAATAAGTCTTAGTAAGGGAAAAAAGATAAAATGTTGCTTTTTTTTTCTTTTTTTTTTACAAACAACTTTATTCCAAACTTTTGACCACCAGAGTAATCTAAACTTTACATTTAGCCTTCACAACTTACAAAACAACACTATTTCAACAGTCTTTCAGAGAAATCCTGGTCCCTCTCCTCATAATCCGATACAAGCAGGTCATAAAAAGCTCTAATGTCGTATCCTCCATCATCTCCAGTCAACCTGATGTTCCTAAAGGTTTGCCATTAACCGTCCAGAACATCTCCGTCTGCTGCCGAGTCACAGAATTAATCGCAATTAGGCCACATTGACAGCCAGACCACTACACGAGCCCCAAAAACTGCCATTGTCTGTGCCAGAAACAAATCACTGAAACAAAACAATACAGATTAGAAAATGACACCGGCTAAGTACAACAAGAGGCTTTAAATTACGGCCAGCTGTATTGAGAGAAGCTCGTTTCCTTGAAAGGAATTACATGTGTTAAATTACTGCGGCAGGTACGGTTCAGCGTGTCTGGTTAACTGACAGGAAAGGGCAGCTTCTTGACTTGAGGATCATGAGTAGTACATCTGTTGTCAGAGCTGCTTTCACCTCACTGACTCATGCGTGCAGGCTGTGCCGCCCTCTTCCTTCACTGACAGGATGAGCCGTATATGTGGTCATCATTATTTAAACTACTGCAACAGTGTGGCTGGGTTTATAGACCTAAAAAACGGATGTTATCATGTATGTCTTAATGTGCAATAATATGGGGGGAAGCTTCTCTGTCAGTTGTTAAACCTGTATTGTCACTTTATAGGCAAAATATAATGGATCAGAAACCAATAAAATGGCTTCATGGTCAAATTTTGTCAATTTTTTTTATTTTTAAAAACCGTGTTTAAGTGCATACATGGATTAAAGTAGCACCTAAGGTAGTTTGTGAGTTGATGCATAAATTCAAGAGAGATGGGGCAAAGACTAGAGGGGCAGTAAGTGGGAATTGTAGAATCCGCAGATGCAGAACCACTGTGGGTCAGTCATCCTTTTCAGTGAAAGGTTCACATCTATGGAACGCCACACCTGTTGATTCAAAGTTACAATCCGAACTTCTAGTTCTTTCTGTGTAGCTGAAAGAATGGTTGAAATATTTACCACAATGCGAACATTAAGTGCTATTCTTTCAGTTTGGTCAGGTTTCCATTTCTCTTCAGTATGCTGATTGACTTACATTTTATGTTTGTGACTCTGTATATACTGTACATGTTCGATGTATTGCTTTTATTTAATGATTTTTTTAAATCCTAACAAGAGACGAGGGCTGTAAATTAACTTCATGCTTTATTCCGTATGTAAGCAGCATTAGTTGTCTTTGTATAACAATGAGTACATTTACATGGACAGCGATAATCCATTTTTGATACAATTAAGACAATACTCTGATTAAGAATTCACCATGTAAACAGCTGATTTTAGGATGTGGAGTTCACCTATATAGAATTTACACCCGATTTTGCAACTGGATAGTCTATACACGCACAGCTGTTTGGCACTATTCTCTGCACCTACCGAGTCAGTGAAGGACCACAGACACCTGCATCACAAAATGCAGAGTATTTTCCCACCCCATACGGTGTGTAGTATCAAATTTCATTAACACAACACTCTTCCAGCACTTCATACTTGCATTCAATATCTTGTTTGTCATGGATATTGTGGTGACGCAATAACGTTAATCCAATTAAGAGTATGTGCTATAACATGTAAAACTGGATCATGAAAGGAACATTCAAAAAGCAACTCATATAAACAAATTATTCATTTTATCGTCTCATTCAGATTAACCTATTAAGGCCCAGGGTGTTTTTTACAGGCATTTTTTTATTTCTAATAAGCCCTAAAAGCGATGCGAACCTAATTAGAATAAAACCCAAGTATCATCTTTTAATATGATATACTTTTAGAGAAAAAGTATGTCCATATATGTGGAATCGTGGTCCAAATTTACATAAAACACTTTTTGCTGACTGGTTTTTAATGCATATATAACACATAAAAGTTATTTTGAACTTGCTTTGCCTATAAGGGAGTAAAAACAATTTTTTTCAACATTTTATACAGTTAAAAATAGTGTTTTGGGACATATCCTGCAAAACAGTTGCAGGACAACACTGAATGTTTTATATTTTGTTACAGACATACAAAGTATTATTAATTTGATTACTGATCCATGTAAATGTAGCTAATGTCAAGTGTATTGTCCCTAAAATAATTTTCTTTCGAAATTTTAGAATGGTGATTTTACATATCTGATTGGATTAAGTTTTGTGGGTAAGATTAATTTAAATTAGAAAAAACAACCTGTACGGTTATACACCTAAATGAAACTTCAAGTATCTGTACATCTTAACTAATTTGCATTAGTATACTTTGACAGACAACATTTCATAAACATACAAACAAGTTTTAGTTATAGCCATTGGCTAACACTTAGCAAAAACTATTTGTGTAATTAAAAAATACAATATTTATTAAGACCATTATATATATAACATAAATGCATATTATATGAATATATCTATATGGATAGATTGATATATGTATATGGATGGATGTACAGTGAGGGAAATAAGTACTGGGAATACAATTTCTAAAAAAAATAAATAAATAAATAAAAATAAAAAAATTAAAAAGTTGACATGAAACTGAACTATATTTTAGAAAAACCCAAAGATATTTTTAAAAAATTCTAAAAAATTAGTTATGTAATAACAATGGAATGACATAAGGAGAAAGTACTGAACTACTGAAACGTATTTAATACTTTATATAAAAGGCTTTTTTGCTGATGGCAGTTTAAAGACACCTCTCATATAGAGAGGGAAGTCACATGCATTGCTCAGGTGTCACTTCAACAGAGTGTATATTGCATTTTTATTCTTCCAAATTAATAAATCATATTTTAAATGTCTAAATACTATGCATACTATGTATTATATGCATATAGCTAACGTAATTAATTGTGTTATACATTATTTTATAATTATGGATTGCACACATGCATATACTTTAGGCATGGGCCGGTATAAGATTCTGACAGTATGATAATCTTGGATAAAAAATATCACAGTTTCACAGTATTGTGACTACTGCTCTAAAATAAGTTTTTTAAATGTCTGGGTCTAAAACAAAAACTTTTTTCCTTTTTGAACACAATATTTTTGATTTTAAGAAACATTTCTAATATATAAAAAAAAAGTATATAAAAAAATATGGAACTGTATTGCAGAAAATTTTGACATTTTTAAAACCTTGACTTTTTCAAACTGCGGTATACCTTGAAAACGGTCATCATCCCATGTCTAATTTATATATATATATAGTTTAGTTTTTTTTAGTAATGTAATTATTGCTATTTTATAGTAAACTAGCTCATTATGTCCCAGCATATAGTGCACATGCTCCTGACATATTCAGCTGTGGCTCTCATCTGGGATTTTAGTCTATCTCTAATATCAGTTCTACTCCCCATCTCTGCTGTTTCTCAGATTTAAAATGGCAAACAGCCCAGAAAAACAAAACAAAAAGTTCCAGAGCTTTAGATATGTCATTGCGTTCATAATTCAGATTTACCAAAGCTCTCGGGGTCTTCCTCCCACATGGTGAGCTCCTCCTCAGTCAGCAGGAAGTATTTGGACACCAGTCTCCTGCCAATCTCCGTCAGCGTTTGGTGTGTGAAGAATGCGGTCTTGATTCTGTGCGCCTCCAGGCTCTCCGGCTTACTGTCTGGAACGCATATTGCAACATCACTTCAGTATACAATTATGCATACAGCAATACTCGGGATATTAGATCATTCATTAAAACGTCTGATGTGATCCCTGCAGTCCATTAATAAGGCAATAAAACATGGAAACGAAAGACGTTTTTACATCAGTGTACTTCAATCTCTATCCAGGGAACCGAAGAGCCAGATATTATTACGAAGCATCTCATCGATTTTGCTCTTGCCCTCTACCAGCTCTGAAATGTCCTTGATGTGTTTAAAGGCTGTTATCCATTTCCTATTTGAAATAAGCTAGAACTTTTAAATGGAGGCTGGCTATGCCAAAGTCGTTACGCAGGCTGCTGATGGGCTTCCTACCTTCAATGTTCTTGGCAGGTTTGTAGGCATCGTTTTTAACGATCATCTTGATGAGGTTCATGCACTGTACAATAAAACGCTCGAAAACAACTCCCTCGCCAGCCTCGGTGAACACATAGCTGACGGCAAACTCCAGCGAGCGCTGAATGAGCGGGATGAAAGGGCACGGGTGATATTCCAGGAAATCCAGCAACTGGCAGAGAGAATGAAATAGGTGACATTAAATCACAGTTTAGACATGCAGAATGACCCGCAATGTCTCAGCTATAAGTTCCATGATTGCTTCTTATGCACTTGAAGTGACTGAAGTTTTAGACTTACAACTTTGGTGAACAAAATTATGGTTTTCTCAAGCTTTTCTCTGCAAGGACTGCCTGGTCCAACCTGCCGACCTGCAAAAAAAAAAAAAAAAAAAAAAGAATAAATAAGCTGAAAATGCACAAATCTTTGTTCAGATTTTGTCATTATTTATGCACTTTTAATGACAAAAAGTGGTCTATATCTAGAAACTTGATCTGGAATAACAGGTCTGCAATTTGCCATCAAATTTTATATTTAGGATGTAAAAAAGATTCAAATAAAGTAAAGAAAATAAAGACGTAGTCACAGGGTTTAACTGAACAAGTGCATGGCCTGGAGAATGAAAATTAAGATTTTTCAGTATCCTGTTTTAAATGAAGGAATATGAAAAGGAGTTATAAGTACTGATTGATATCACCATCCAATTCAAAACACATACTCAGGAGATGTGAGGCTTTTAAACCTATTATTTTTCTGTATTACTCCAGGACTAATTGTATCGGTTTATGAAATAATAAAATGTTTGGTGCGGTGCTTTTTTTTTTACATTACTTAAGCATCGATAACTTTTTAAATTTTGAGGATTATTTACTTTAGATGATAGATAGTAAAGCCCAAAGTGTCTTCTTTCCAAATATACAAATTTGAAATGTAAACTTTTCCAGTGTCTGTACATGAGAAAACAAATATTAAACAGTACAAATTTTCTTTCTCATTACTTCATGATGTATAACTTTTCATATTTTTTTAGTATGATACTGTCTAGATGGACCATAGCAAAGCTCAAAGTAGCTTCTTTCCAAAGATACATAAACTGTGAATGTAGATCAAATTATTCAGCAACTGTTTAAGTTTGGGAAGGTCATTTTTGAGAAAGTGCCTCTGACAGTAAGGGAAAGAAAGACACCGATATAGTCTTGGAAAACTTTTTACTGAAACCTTATTTTGCATCTTCATCAAATTTAAAATATATACTCATGAGACACTTGGCTTTCAAGACATATTTTTTCTAGGTTGTTACATAGACGTTTCCTTGTGTTTGTATACTGAAAAACAAATATTGAACACAATATTTCTTTCTCATTAATTAAAAACATTACTAAAAAAAATAATAAGCTCAAAGTGTCTTCTTTCCAATGATACCTAATAATGTTTGTAGTTCACTGGAGTCAAGAACTGTTACCATTTAAATTTAGGTAGGTGTAAATCCCCAGAAGGGAGTGTTGGCTGACAGCTTAATAAGGACTTTAACAACAAATGAAGATTTCATTTGGGAAAAAACACTATTCTTAGAATTGTTCAGAAATCTTTTTTTTTTTTTTTTTTTGCAATTAAACTCCAAATTACTAAATTGAATTTACTAAAATGAAATGACTAAAACGGATACCTGTAATGTATCTATATTGTTAACTGTTTTTGCAAATATTCTTCAATGAATCATTTGTTGTATCTTCGATTAAACGAATCACAACGCACTCTTTCAAAAAAAAATTGAAAAAGTTTGCTAACGTTACACTATTGACTAACTGCAAAATACACTTACATCATTTCCATGTCTGGTACTCTGTGACTTGACACCATGCCATTCTAGAAATAAAAGTCCAATGGTTGAGAATTTGCATCTCTCTGACTGCACATCTGGTATCAATAGGCTTTTAAAATGATTAAAAGCCTCAGTCACAGTATGGAGCCCTGAAAGCACTTTGTGTTCTTATTGCGCTTCTGATCTCTGTGAACTATGAGGAAATATCTGGAACTCCAAAATTTGTTACTCAAAAATAAAATATAACAAATTCGTGAAAATTGGATCACACTTTAAAACCTGTCTGAAAGGCGTTTATAAATCAGACTCATCTGAATCTTGAGTACAACTCATTGACTAAAATGATTCGTTCACTGGAGCAGAAGATTATCTGACTGGAAATATATAGACTTCCCGTCTGTTCCTCACACAAAGTCATCTTCAGAAGACTTTAGTGTACACGGTATTAACTTTATGATATTGTTATGGTCATTGGCTTGGCAGCCTCAAACATCATTAGCCTGAGACATAATCAGCAACATTTGTTTAATGGAAAAGGAAGCCAAAATAAAAGCTTCTAATTTTTTTTTTTTAGATTTGAAACAACATCGTTTCATATCGTATCATATAGTATATCATACCATATAATATCTTTTTATATATAATATTAATATTCCAATAATAATTATTATAATATTCTTTTTTTCATGGCAAAAGCATTGTTCATTAAAGGCAAATAAAACAAATGCAATAAAAACAACAAATAAATAAACACAAAATATATTAGGTAAGATGTTTAATGTTAAAGAGCCCATATTTTGGGTTTTTGAAAATTCCCCTCCATGTAGTGTATAACACAGCTCTAAGTGAAGTGAAGTATCCAGCTAAGGCTTAAATCTGTAAGAGTACAGTGTTTAAAACGGTTGATTCATCTATAAAAGAGTCGACTCACAGTGCTTCAAACGAGTCGCCTTGATACCGAATCATTAGGTGTTTCGCCATGACGTACGAACGAAACCAAGTTATTCACGTGCACGCGCAAACCCGGGAGATTTCAAACCTGAGGCCCCGCCCTCTGACGCAGAAACCCAGACACACAC
Source organism: Danio rerio (assembly GCF_052040795.2). Classification (NCBI taxonomy): domain Eukaryota; kingdom Metazoa; phylum Chordata; class Actinopteri; order Cypriniformes; family Danionidae; genus Danio; species Danio rerio. Next base: position 34,345,421 of record NC_141028.1, read on the forward strand.
CCACAAACACACGCACACAAACATGCCGGTCGATTGAAGTCACATTGCAGATGGATATTATCGAGTCTCTATCCAAAGATGAAACCTCAGCATTATAACCAAGCAGTTGGAAACTACTGGAAACTTCTGAAAACTACATGCTACAAAGAATACTTCATCGGCGTTTGTTGAAGGAAGGATCAGTAAAGAGTAACTTACTGATGGACGTCAGGATTTGTTTCTTCCTCCATTTCTCAAGTGTAAGTACGTGCGATTAAAGTTGTTGCCTCGTTGACTCTAGCTTGCAAATGTATTTAGTTGTGATTTGTTACTTGTAACCGCGTCTACTGTATCAGGTTAACTGGCTATATTCTCTTATCGCGTGCAAAGTCACGTTAAAAACGCGACGCGTGCTGCTTTGATTACGGAGCTCCGTGGACGAGGGTAGTGTGTGTGTGCGTGCGCTGTCGTCCGGAGGTATGTGTGTGTGTTTGTGTGTGTGTGCGCGCGCGTGTTGTCGCCCGGAGGTGTGTGTGTGTTTTTGTGTGTGTGTGCGCGGACAAGGGCAATGTGTGTGTGTGTGTGTGTGTGTTTGTGTCTGTGAAAAAAGCAGAGTGAGACAAGCTATGTGATCTCCTCGACAGTTTTTGGAGTTTTTCCTCAATAAAAAAGTTAGTCATCTGAATTTTCAAGTCCATCGACTGTATTTACATTGACCCACTGGCAGCTAAACCACACCTACACTATCGAGCGTGTACGCACTGTGATTACTTTTAAATTGCTGATTAGCTATTGGGCATTTCACTCTCTGACCAATCGCAACAGACTGTCATTGGGCCAATCAGCGCAGATTAGCTTCGCGCTAAGGAGGGGTTTGGGAACAAATGAATCACTGGACGATTCATACAGGAGTCGCTAGTATAATTAGGTAAAAATAAATGCAGATTATAAGACCATGAAAGTGTTTTTTGACCTTGCATGCATATTAGACTTTTGTTGGAGACCCTTACAACCAAGATATGACCCTATTTCATGTATAATATGGGCTCTTTAATATATGATGACAGTCTAAAACTTTAAGTGAGTTTACCTTATAAAAAACTTCTGCAGTCATTAAAAGTGGAACAATTCCATAAAATATGTTCAGCAGTAAGAGAAATTGTGTAAAACGAACACAGAGTGTGGTTTTCACCTTTAAAAAAAAATAGCAGTCAGCCTTCTATGTCCAATAGGACTGCACAATAAATCGTTTCAGGATCGATATCGCAATGTGCTAATCTGCAATAGTCACTGCACAGAATTTACAATGTCAGGTTGGGACTATAATTAACCAGAAAACACAGTTCAGAGTAGGGCTGGGCGATAATTCATAATCAAAGCTGCAAATCATCCAGTCCGCGTGGTTCGGCTTATTAATAATTTTTTTTTTTTGCATACAGACATTGGTTTTTCACTGTGCTGACGGTTTATGTGCATATTAGGTGTTCTGTTAGTGCAAGTAAACTTCTTTTTGCAGTATTTGCACACAGTTTGAGTTTGTCTTGCGCACTTCACTGTTGTCATTTTACTTTGCCACCCCACATCTTGCTCGCTGCTGTGCAGGTAAAGCGAGCTTGCATCTGTAAACACAGCGCCCCCTTTGTTCAAAACATGCATCGCGATTCATTCAATATTTCAGTCACATATGTGAATCGATTTTCAACCGACTCACAATGAAGCGTCACATCACTAATTGGTATTAATAAGAATTATTATAACAAATCAACAGTTCATTTGCAAAAACAGATGGCTGCCGTTTTGAGAAGATTAAGCATTATTTAAAAATCTGTTTGAAATTTTAGGATGCCTTTCATAAAATGTGTTATTTGTCCATATAGTCCACTACTCATTTAACATGTTGATAACAAGTCTTTGAGGGAGGAATTTCATGCAAGAGAGTAAATGATCATTTCAAAAATGGACTGCGTCTTTAAACGCATTTCATACATGGCGTTAATCTCTTGCCAAAAATGACAAAACCAAAAAAGGCAGCTCTTCCCAGCAGCCAAACGGCAAAAGACTAATCCGTATCCTTACAAGTCAACACTCAGGACAGCGTGATACAGTGTGATAGAGCAGGGTAACCTTTCAAGGGGATTGGGCATCAATTTCTCAGTGCAGACAGAGAAAAAGAAATGAATAGAACCCAAAAAGCCTGGATTATTTGGGGGACCTTATCTGGCCCAGAGTAGATATTTCACATTCTGTTTGCTCATACGCTAAGTCTTCTCATCCACGCTGAAATACCAACAGGCCGAATGGAGGCTGACCTGCGGCCCAGCCAGGAGAACATATTGCCTGTGATATCACCAGCCGATAACAGCTCGCTTCTGTCTCATCTGATGAAATATAACTCATGAGCCTAGGAAAAGCAGGGCGCAGTGTCTACAGGTGAACGCATGCAGATATGGCATTATTGTCTTTGGCTTCAGCAGAAATTTAGTTGGAGTCTTTGAAGTGGTGATCTTTCAAAAATAAATTAGTTCGGCCTTTGACTATGCACTCTATACTCAAGCAATAAAGAACCGCAGTCTGTCAGAATTAACCTTGTGATCTCAATCAGACATATCTAAAAGTTCTTTTCCTTTTTACTTATACTATTTTTTTGGATTAAGCTGGAGAAAAGATAATATTGAAGTATAATGAACCTGTAACATTTCCCGTTATGAATTTGGTGATAATAAAAAAACTCGTAGATGGGTCAATGGCTTAAATTGACATTCAAAAATGAACAGAAAATCTGTTGGAATTTTTTTCACACTCTCTCTCAGAACCATATAACTGATCTTTGTCACCTGGAAACGTGGCTGTTCACTCTGGATAAGCTGAGGATTAAAAACTCTAAGCAAAATCAAATGTTCATTTCTCCACAATGGTGGTGCCACTAAATCCAATACGACAGGACTTTATTTCCCAATTGGGAATCAAATTTAATTGGAAAAGCGTCTCTGAGTACATTGTGGGGGGAAAGTATTTTAAAAGGTGTTCTTGGTTATTTGTCCTCATTAAAAAGTTTTACAAAAAGAAATGAGCAGTACTGGAGAAAAGAATTGAATCCTGTATCCGCATGAGAGATGTCATGTAAAAAAAAAAAAAAACTTTTTATTTCTTCTTTTGTGAAGTCGCCTTTCTCATGAGGGCAGATATCACATGACGGCAAATACTACTTGTTTTATCTCCAAAACCGCCTGTTATTCAACACTTTCACTGAGAGAATGAATTAATAATGGCTGACTGCAAACAGTACTTTTATAAACTAAAATGTTGTTTTGAATTAAATAAATAAGAATTAATTAAAATAAGTAGTTAACAGTCATATTATTTACATGTTGTTGTTTTTTGTTGCATGGATTACTTGTTTTGTCCCCATTTTTGAATCTCTTCAGATAAATACAAGCAACATATTAAATGCAGGTGCTTTTATGTCAAAAGATGAACACTTGCATCATGTTTACATGTAACAAAAATGTTCATTTATTGATGTTGAAGGCTCATTTTACCTAGTTATCTAGGTAAACAGATGAGTTTTAACATTTTTAAAACCATTCAGTAGATCTCCATGTTTGGCGGGAGCACATTTAGCTTAGCATAAATCATAGTTTCAGATTTGACCATTAGCTTAAAAAAAGATAATTTTACTAAATTAAGCTGGCGTCTTCTGTAGATACATAATGTACTAAACCGCCTGTTATTCAACACTTTCACTGAATGCATTAACTATGGCTGTGTCAAGTGACCTCTTTCGAAAACATGAAATAAATATATTTTGAATTAAGTGTATATACACTAGGCCTGCAAAATATATTGTTTCAGCATTGATATAAAAATTTCCAAGTCCACAATACTCACATCGCAGGGATCTGCAATGTAGTCAGGATTATGGTTGACCAGACATTACAGTTAACAACATATTGGAGTAATTTCATATTTTAACTTTAGAATGAAAGTTTTAAACTTGCATGTGTTTTAAAGACCTGTCTATGAGAATTTGAAGCAAATTAAAGAAATTCGAGCACAATAAATGAAACGTTTGTAGCTCAAAGATTAATTCTACATTACTTACTTAAATTAAACAATACATTGTTATTCTTATTCTTATTATATTCTTATTCTTATTATTATTTAATTTCTGCTTCTGAATACTGGTTGAGTCACCAGAAAATCATAAATCATTGTTTATTTGCCTCTTTTCTCTGATGTATTTTACTTTGCATGTCATTTTTTATGATTTTATGCAGATACGCTCTCATACAGAATCATCCCAACAATCTAAAACTAAGAATTCTTTACAAGCTATTCAAGTCATCTGCAGAAATTGCATTTAAATCGCAATATATAATCGCAGTGAATAAAAATATTGCAATCTCAGTTTTTTCCCAATATTATGCAGCCCTAATATACACATTACTTTGAAAACTAAAAATTAATTAAATCCACTACAAATTTCTGTTTATGTACTGAATTTAAATAACTAGTAATGGTCATATTAGTGACATTATTGTTTTTGTTGCATGAATTACTTATATTGTCCTCATTTTTAAGTCTCTTCATATAAAAGCATATGCATTTAATGTTACTTGTATTTATGTCATAAGATGAACACTTACATCATGTTTACATGTAACAAAGTTCATTTATTTATGTAAAGGCTCGTTTAACAAGTTGCCTAGAGTTAAACATTTGAGTTTTAACATTTTTAAAACCATTCAGTCAATCTCCATGTTTAGCAGGAGCACTTTTAGCTTAGCACAAATAATTGTTTCAAATTAGACCATCAGCATCAAAAAAATAAATAAATAAAAAAAAAATTAATGTAAAAAAATGTATGTGTATATAAATATACACATATTAAAACCTAAATGTAAAAAAATAAAAAAATAGAAAAATAAATGTAAAAAAATGTATGTGTATGTATATGCTATGTATACACACACATATACAGTATGTGTGTGTGTGTGTGTGTGTGTGTGTGTGTGTGTGTGTGTGTGTGTGTGTGTGTGTGTGTGTGTATGTATTTATTATATATATATAAGTTGGCGTCTTCTGTAGATACATAATGTACTAAGGCTGCTACTTTCTAGGTTGATATGACTAGGAACTACAGTATACTCTCATTACAGTGTAATAATCAAGAAACTATCCTGTCATACTTAATGCTTTAAGCATTAAATTAATAAAATTATCATAATTTTTTTTTTTATTGAGTATTTTGCTAATGGTCTAATCCGATTACATGATTTATACTAAGCTAAACTAAAAGTGTTTCCTCCAGACCTGAACCAACACTTTTTTTACAGAATAAAATCCCCAAAACTTTGTTACACTATTACAAAAGAAAAAGCATGTAATACTCACAGCATTCGAGAAATTGCTTCAGCCTCTCGAACACAGCGTTGAGGAAGCCCTGGGGAAGCAGACAGAGATAGTAAATGAAACATCGGTATCAGGTGTGGTTAGTGACTCCGAGATCAACATCTAGGTTTTCTTGGGTCATACTGGAGGCAGATTTGGCAGGAAGCCCCAGGCAATCTTAACTCAGCTTGGGGAAGGACAGAATGTTTACGTGCGTGTGCGCGTGTGTGACAAGAGAGATTTAGAGAGTGCCTGCTCTGCCAGGACACAAGCCTAGAATGGTCGTTAAATATATGGAACCGGTTTGATCAACACAGGGCACAAGTATCATTTTGCTGGCAGATGGAAATTTCTGCACCACAAACATTAAATTACAGCAGTAAATTTGCTTTTAACACTAAAACTTTGCGCACCATAAATAACAGAATAATTGACTGTCATTTCAGCAGTATAATGAAGTGAAAATGCAAAAGGTGGGTTCTATTTCTTAAGGCCTGAAAAACACTCCACACTTAGCAGAAATTTATGACTAAATTAAAATATTTAATACATATTTTTACCATGATTTGTAGGAGGCGCATGGTAAAATGTCATATAGTGTAACAGCAGTTTATATACCATAACATCTTGTCAGGCATATGTAGAATGAGAGTTATTTAATGACATTAAAAGACTCTACTTAACGATCCCACTGCAGCTACAAAATACTGTCCTTTTAAATCTTTAGACTTTGCCACTATGATTCGAAATGCTAGATTTTGCACCAGTATTTCATATGTATAGAATAAGTATAGTTTCAACAAACAATGGAAGATTATTTCACACTATTTTGATAACATCATCTGTGATGGGCAAAATGGCGCTATAAATAAATGTCATTATTAACGCCGATACTTTTTTCAGTAACGAGAAATCAAATTAAATTATTTTCCCCCTGTTACAATGCCGTTACCATTACTGACAATAAAATGCATGTTACTATAATTGAAAACACTTTAAGCGACTATCTCAGCCATAGGACTTTTCTTTCTCTGGGGTTTGAGTGTGTGTGTTTGGGGCTGGGGTGGGACACATTAACAACCAGTGATGATGATTAGAGTGTCTGTGAATGTGGTGTGAAAATGTGATGATTGGCTAGTAGGTTTTAGTTTTAAAACAGCAATTTAGAACGAAAACGACCCACGTCCACACTAGCGTTTTCCCCAGCGTTTTTGAACAGCTTTCTGTCTACAGCACACCACTGAAAATGCACATCACGTGACCACACATACACACCCTGGCATGCGCTGCAGCGTTTGTGGACGTCTGAGCTCCAAGCAGTCGTTTACCCAGATGAGAGCTGTGCTTGTCGGACTGTTCATTAAGAATCTACCACTGGATCTTATCTCACTATATTTGTTAAACACTATTTAATTCATCTTGTTGTCTATATCTAATGAAATATTCCCCGACTTTGGTCTTTTGAATATATTACTTGTTCTCAGGTAACAGGTTTTGGCTGAGTGCAAAGATAAGTTGATAATTAATGTAACCACGTACATTGCGTTTATTGACTGATTGCTTGCCTTTATTTCCTATAATGTATAAACTTATTGTACGGTAAACTTTTATAACTTTTATATATGAAACACCTCTCAACATCACATGCCACAAAATTAGTGGCTACACAGGTGATAACGTGAGCCCTGCTACCAAAGGAGATGATGCCACAATGTCAAAGCAACTAAAACTTAATTTTTCTCAGCTGCAAACACTTATTACTTATTATAAACAAAATAATTTATTAAATAGTAATAAATTAGATAGGGTTGAGGACATGCTGCTGTTGTCATACTCTTTTAAAGGAACGTGCCTAACACTGTTGCTTGAGAATTTACAGACATCGTACTGACTGATATATAAAATTATAAAAAATAAGTTAGAGATAAAGTACATCTATGAGGTTGTTATCACAGAATAAATCCTGACAGTATTATCAGGAGCCTGGTGCAAAATAAAAGGCAGTTGCAGTTAACTGAAGGGCTTTACTTAGCAAAAATAACCATTCTGATGGTTAGATACTTGTACGAAACATAAAAATAGACACAAAACATATAGTTCTGAGCTGTAATTAGAGCTGTGAACCTATACTGGTCTCACGGTTCGGTTACGATTATCATGCCATCGATTTGGTTCAATTCGATATCTCGGTGCATCACGGTGTATTGACGGTGCTTTCCATACATAGTTTTATATTTTCTTCAGAGCAGAATTCTTGTATTAAAATGTATAAATATATTTATATATTATTTGTAATGCAATTTTGTCATTTAATACAAACAGTCAGGTATATAAACTGTACCATTAAATAACACGAGCATTTATAGCATTGATATAAACGAATATAAATATCCAGCTCGCTTTCTGATCCTTGTTTATCAAGTTCTTTTACTCCCCTTTGATTGGTCACACCCTCAACAAAAACGGTTGCGATTGGCTCTTGCGCGCAGCGCTCTACACAAATGAGTAATACTGATAAGCGGCAGGTGGCAGCGGCGATCACAACTGATCCATGATAGACACGGTGGAGAATACTCTGCAGACACCAGCTCGTGTCTATATCTAGAAGTATCGCTGTGAAAAAGTAGAGAGGAGAGGAAAAGTCACGCCAGCAGGTCAAATGGACCCACAGTGAGTGAGTGAGAGAGAGAAAGAGAGAGAAATTGAGTACTTTCATTCTCTCAATCGCAGTGAAATAGGGGCTTCTGCTGTAAATGTGAAAGAATAATAAAGCAAACACACGCAGTGAAATTGTGAGCAGTTTCTGCATATTTAAGTAGTTGGAGCAATGTAAATACTCACGTTCGCCTCGCTCGCCTAGTAAGCTACGGCGACATAGCGCATATGAGATAAATGACGTCAGTACACAGTAACCGGTTATGATTATTACTGAACCGATATCGAATTGTCCGCGTCAAGATGATTTGAAGTTCTTGGATGAACCAGTGTCAATTAGCGGTTGCTATCTCAGAATAACATATCTTGGAATGTCATGACTTCCCAATCAGAACCTAGTATTTCAGACAGATGTGTAATAAATATAAATAAATGATAAATATAATATGATCTTTACAAGGATTCTATATAATTAAACTTGTTATCGTGTTTTTGATCAAAAAATTAATATTTTTATTAGTAAAATTGAGGCAAATTTTTCTGTATAATTATTGATTCAACTTTTTCAACCACAAAAAAAAAACAATCTAGCCAAAATTACAAATACTAAAGTTACATTTAAACCATGAAATAACATAAAATGAAAATAAGAAATATATATTTTTTAATTGTACACAGTCATTAATAAGCAGGAGTACATTTTGTGTTCTTTTTGCCTTTCTCTAAATTCCAATCTTTATGCCGCATTCTGGATCAATTTCAAGCATTTATGTTCTTAGAAGTACGAACTTCTCTACTATGTAATAAATTGAAGCAAATTTGCATTTCCAAACATATATACTCAGTGTGATGTGAAATCTCTCTGGTGGCTGAACACCAGTCCACTTCAGGCACTCAACATCATTCAAACGCAGCCTAAAGATGTTCTGGGTTTGATAAGCATGAAGGAACAATGAACTGAGAAACGAGGAGAATTGGAGGGGAAAAAAAGGTATTTCATGACAGGGACTGTGTGGCGTTGAGCTGAAAGACGACATTAAAGTCCAAGAGACTCCAGAGAGGCAAGAGAGCTTCAACCCAAGAGGAAGAACACGGTGTTTCGGTTTTTCAGTGGCTGACTGATAGCCGAAGGCAGAAGCTCATTGAAAATATTCTCTTTTTGAGCCGTCTTACCTCCAGAAAGGATCAATAATGGTGGCATCATCATTTTCTTCACCGCGACTAATAAGCTCAAATTCAAAATGTCAAAAGAAGATGCAGCTGGCCTGACAGTTGAACAAATGGACTGCCAGATCAAGGGATGAATAGATGAACTTGGGGAGAGAGAAAAAATTGGGATTTTCTTTAAAGCAGAAGGGGAAGGAGCTGGAATGTCAAATTCATGCTCAATACGGTGTGAATCTATAGTGAATATTTGAAACCATTCAGCTCTGACGTATAAAAACCATCCCTATATCTTTTATATAGACTGAAAGTGTGTATATTATGAAGCAGTGTCGTCAAACATTCAGTAGTTTGTATCAATACCAGTAAAAAGGTTTATGTTTCTCTATAACAGTTGCACTACATTGTAAAATTTGGTAACTTGCAATTATTAGAAGTTGTACTTGATTTAATAAATAATCACATTTTCACATTGTGTTAATTAATGGCTTTCAAATGGCATGATGGTAACTTGATCTGTGTGCCAAATAAATTTACAGTTTAACATGGTGATTTTATCGACATTTTAGTAGTTTTAATCTTTATATTGTATATAAATAATATATTTAAAAATAAATTCTCAACTTAAAAAAAGTACTGGCAGATCATTATGTGGCATTAGTAACAATTTGTATGCACAACCAAAACAATATTTTTTATATCTCCTAAAACATCATTATACATCACTTTGTCAAACACTTAAATATCAAAAATAGGCAGAGTGGAGATCAGTATATGTGCATAATGGGATTTAAAATGCAAAATAAACGGAAAACACACAGGAATCAGAAAACAAGAAATAACGGTTAGACTTTATTTCTTTTATCTAAAGTTTCTGCTTATTAACAGTTATTAAGCTAGTAGTTAAGGTTTTGGTATTGGGTAGGATGTAGAATAAGATCATGCAGAATATGTACTTTAAGCACAAATAAATATATCTTAATATCAGGCAGGTAATAAGTCATTAGTTAATAGTGAGAATTAGTCCTGAAACAAAAGTTTTACCATAATGGTTAAAATATGAAGAGTTTAGATGCAAAACCATCTAAATTCATCGGACCCCGTTTCTTGTAAATGAGCATTTTCTACCAGGCTCCTCTGATTAGGTTTAGAAAGTTTTGTTTTATATGTAATGATAAGGTTATTAGGAAGTAAATAAAATTAATTGGTTTTTAACAAGGTTCTTTGGCATCAAAACCAGTTAAATCTATGAGTGCGTTTTTGCGAAACCATCTAAATACACCTATTGGACAAGACAGTGTAATTAGATGAAAATCAATAAAGATGCAATTAGAAATTTTTTTACCAAGCACTAAACATATTACACAAACCACCTAAAATACATAAATCTGTCAAGTAAGTGGCCGTTCATTCCGCTGTGGTAACCCCTGATAACCCCTGATAAACCAGGGAAAAGCCTGCAAAAAAGGGATGTCTATCTGACAATTTTAGAAGCTGTCATTCATTCATTCTCATCATAAGGTTTTGGTCTTTTGTTTATCCTCATAGCAACCACTTGGGTTAAAAGAACGGCATCTTAACTCTTGTCTTTCGTAAAATGCAGTTGCCATTTAACGTAAAGTAAAAAAAAAAAAACGTTATAAATGCATGCTACACTTCCGACTGTACAGCGCGTTTCCTTTTTCTTGTAATGCGTTTTCTTTTAATGCATTTTTTAAAATGAGTTTTGAGGTGAGGGATGTTTTCATTTGCCATTCTGACAGTCGGAAAGCCTCAGGCAGTTTATCAAACTACGTCTTTCAAAATCGAAATTGAGAGCGGAATAAAACAGTCTCCTTATGAAAGCTGGCGTATCGGCGCTGCTACATTGAAAACATATGCTTCGATTCGCGCCTTCTGATTGGTTCTCGGGATATAGCGCCTTTTGCTGTTAAAGTCAAGTGGTGTTTAGCGGTAATTTTATATAATAAACAATAACAATATAAACATTCACATAAATAGTTTTATATACACATTTAAAAGCAACAATTTATAGAAATCAAAACATAGAAATCAAAAACATAAAAATATCAGCATGTAGGCTGGGAATATTGTTTAATTAATACACAGCATCAAAAAATAAATACTATAATAAAATAAAAAGAAACAAACATTTTCCAGAACAAGTGGAAGCCATCAGGATTTATTGCACGTTTCTAATCTGACATATTAGTTTTTTGTTGTTAAATAATGGCACAAATACCAGTAAACGAATCTTGTTTCCTTAAAACGCTCTCCGCCATAAATTTAAAATATAAAAGGAAAACGTCTGCAAATGCATATGCAATAACATCAGCTGCAAAATATTATTTAACATGTTTCTTGTTTCACTGCTTGGTCTAACTGGGGAGAGCATAGCCCAAAAATGGTCCTTCAGAGCAACAAATTATTATAATTTTTTTACTATACTTTTTCGTAACACATTAAGGTGGTATTATTTATTGCATTTGCTAATATGAGCAACCAAAGTACAGTATTTGTTCATCCTAGTTAACCTTAATTGAAATACAGTTGTACACTGTTAGTTTAAGTCAAGTCACATTAACTAATGTTTACAAACCTGAATGTGAATGTTAATAATGCATTAGTAAATGTTGAACTATGAATAATGAATGCTCTACAAGTATTGCTCACAATTAGTTCATGTAAGCAGGGCTGATAGTGGAAAAAATTCCTGAGCCTGAACTTTTTTTCCTTGCTGATGTTTTAATTTAAATGCATTTATTTTATGTATTCGTAGTCATACTTCCGTACGTAATATAGTCATTTGACAGTACATGTCAGTCAAATTTATTGTGGCATGCTTATGTATGCCAGTAATGTCAGTGACACATGCCAGTGTCAGTGATCTTGTGACATGTGCCAGTAGGTGTCAGTATAAGCACGTTATAAGCACATTAATCTTATAAGTCTCTTTGCTTTAATATTTAAAAATCATTAGGCAAATGACACCTGTTATCTTGCATATATGTTATGAGTTTTCAACATGCATTTTATTATAACTTTTTAAAGGATATTATTTAAAATACCTTAAAATGAAAAAAAGTAAATAATAAAATAAATGAATGAATTAAAAACATAGAGAAGTCCATATTGTAGGGAACAAAGGAACTGCCAGGATGCAATAATATACAGTACAACAGATAAGTGTAACCCCTCCTATACATAAGCATGCCACAATAAATTTGACTGACATGTACTGTCAAATGACTATATTACGTACGGAAGTATGACTACGAATACATAAAATAAATGCATTTAAATTAAAACATCGTGGAGTAGCTCAGCAAATAAACTAACTTGCGACGCGATAAATTAGGTTAAAAGTCGCGTAATGATTAAATATGGTTTTGCTTGTGTTAATTAATGTTATAAGCTTCGCCGGGTGTCGATGTCACTGCAGTGACATGCAGCGCGACACTCTGAGTGACACAGGTCACTACACATGCCACTAGCGAGTGACACATGACAGTGGAAAACCGGACGTGCCACCGGAAGTGTCACTACACTCAGTGGCATGTGCCAGTGTCATCTGTACGTCAGATGTCGTGTCACTCCATGTTAAAACTGCTACTGTGAATCCGCGTTCAAGCGCACACAATAAGCTAAAACTCGCCCCAAGCACCGGCAAAAACAAATAACAATCAATGTGTCGAGGAATGAGTAAGGACATATCTTAATTATTTATTAATAAACTTATTCTGAGTCAGTGTCGCAGATCCTGACTGGCAACCTTCTTTTGGACTCACCTTTACAGTGAAATTCATCTTTACGGATTACATGAAGGAGTTTTTTTTGTTTTCGATTTGTTTTATTTCGTTAAGTAATAATTTAAAGCTTTCTATAAATATATTTATTATGTCTATGAGGCATATACATTTTGCTTTTTTTTGTTAAGCGCTCCTGTTCAAAAACCAGATGACAGAAAGCGCATAATTTTGGTTTCTTTATTTTATAAAAACGCTGTAACGTTTTTTGATGTATTACTCGTACTTTGTGAGCAAAAATGACGGATAACTTTAAATTGCTCCCACTGAAAAAATGCAAGTGATTGCTCTGGCGCCTCGATGTCCTGCAAGCTTTTTATAAGCAAACTATGCGCCTAATAGCACACATTCTTTAACGTTTAAGCTACCATTGTTTTATACTTGAACTGTTTTATATCTTTTATTTTAGGCAAGTCGTGATGATCTGAGAAGGCAAATTGATCAAACAGACAATGATGGTCTTCCGCTGGGCGCTGTTCGTTAAAAAAAAACAAAAAAAAAACTTATTTTTAACGAATAAAAAATGCTCCAAACGTTTTAAATAAGCTGAATAAAAACGAAACTAAATATAAACACTTTGCCATTAGGCTACATACAAAACTGAACTATGTCATAGCTGAAACACTAAGTTGTTTAAGGAGAAGGGGGAAATATATTTTTGTCCCGTCTATTGCTTCACCGTTATTTCGAGAATAAACCCAGCGTAAATATGCAGATGTCATTCCCAAAACATATCAGCGTATATGTGCCGAAAACGAAAGTTTCATACAAATTCTGAATGGATTATAGCCTGGAAAGTGCAAAGCACGCTCCTCTTAATATCACTAAAAAGCGTCACTAATCATAGTTCATAGAGATCTCACAAAGATCCGTTATAATTTATAAAGCTCTCTAAATTACACAATCTTTTATTTACATGGCGTCTACACTCAAAAGATGATTCACGAGCACACAAAATGGCACTTAATAAAAACCAATCTGGCGCTTTCAGCAGTGAGTGAATTCTGTGAATCTAGAGAAATGACAGATCAATATCCGTGAACCTGATTTTTTTTTTCCCCGCAGCCACAGTACGCCGGAAATCCGCGTGGTGCCGGAACGCTATCACCCCTGTGTAAGTAAATACATTAACTAACATTAACTAATGAAACATTTTAAAGTGTGACCGTTTTTTTAATAAAACCACCATATTTTCAGACAAAAAAAAATAATACAGCGCATCAAGTCTTTCACTCGTGTTCTTTAGCACCGAGAGCACTACAAAAGTTTGTTTAAACTCATTAAGGTTTAGAAAGGATGGCATCAATGTAATGTGAAAATGATGTCTGATAAGCAAACTCCCACAGATGCATTAAGAGATGAAGGCACCATATGGGCTTCCTGCAGAGTCTGGCTGCACTTCAGCATGTGCTGCGTGCCAGCAAACCCTCCTCCATTCGGATTACACTGTGACAAAACTCTCGTTTAACCCATTTAAATACAGCAAAATGAGCAAATACATCATTATTATTTTGCTTGTGTCAAAGAAAAGGCAGAAACTGTTGTGTTTAAAGGAGAGACATTCCAGTATTTCACGCACAACTACCTCAGGATATAGATGTAATGCATTAAATATTCGCACTGACCTGTTTTTTTTCCCCAACCCCCATTTTCCACTTGAGAATGAGCATCTCATTTACTTGCGATGATTTATTTTTAATGTCAAAACTCCAACATCATAACCTCAAGGTTGATTTTACTTGCAAACACAACTGCTGTTTCAAAGTTTTTCTTCTCTTTCCTTAGAACTAATTTAATGGATGAAACGGAGCAAAAAATCAGTTTGACCAGCTGTTTTAAAAAGTTAACATCAGCCCTGACTTTAAGTTCACATTTGATTAAGCAGGAAGTAAACATCAGAATATTTTCTTTAAGTTGCAGGGTTACAAAACAACTCCTTGCATAATCTGCAGAGAGCACAACAGAAATGAGTTGACCTAAATCTAATTAACATCCTATTATCGGGGCTTCTTTATACTTGACTGTCTTGTTTTGTTATTTGATGTGATTTATGATACATCTTCATTCGTTGTTTGGATTATTTAAGCACTCACCATGACTTCCATGTTGTTTTGTGGATCAACGAAGCCATGGACAGTAAGCTTTCGAAGAACTATGGAACAAAAATTAGTACAGAAAAATGAGACCTTCAACTACTTACACCACTTACATCAAAAACACTTCATATCACAAAGAAAAATTACATTACCATTTCTATATAATTTTTAGGTATTTTTAAACACTGAATAAAAATAAAACTAGTGAGGTTTTAGGGAAAAAAGGAAAAAGTTACAATTTAACCACACATGCTTTTTGCTATTACACAGTAATTACATACAAATGATACAATAATGAAGTATAAATAACACAATTGTTTCACTTTTAATGTAAATGAAAGGTTGTGTGCAAAAATCATAAACAATACACTACCTCACAAAAGTCTTTTGGCCTATCCAAGTTTTAGGAACAACAAATAATAACTTGACTTGTAGTTGATCATTTGGGATCAGAAGTGGCTTAATTGAAATGCAAAGGCCTCTAGATTATGATTATTATTTTTCAAATAACTTATTAATAAAATCATCTGGAATGGCAAAGAAAGCATTCTTGCAGGACTCCAGAGTTCATCAAGATTATTTGGATTCATCCTCAATGCCTCCTCCTTCATCTTACCCCAGACATGCTCAATAATGTTGATGTTTGGGTGACTAGGCTGGCCAATCCTGGAGCACTTTGACCTTTTTTTGCTTTCAGGAAATTTTGGTCCATTTCCAATGAATTGTACAGTAAGGTACAGTTCAGTACGCTGTTATGGCCTTTCCACTGTCAAAAGGCGCATCGACGCTATTGGTTTAGAATGAAAACAAAAAACTCACCATGTTTAAAATACACACAGCCGAGAAATTACAGCGGAATTGTATATACATATAATAACGAGCCATGGTCAATCCGGGCTCAAACAAACCTTGTCGTCGTCTTGATGAACAGCCACAAAGCCATGGAGTAGAGGTGAATCTACCCTGTGCCTCAGAGTTTTTTACGAGGCAGTCTGAAGTAAACACGGTTTTGCTTACTTCCTTGTGCTCGCCGCGCATCTATATCTGAAATAACAAACTTCCTGAGCTGATGATAATAACGTGCGCTTGACTATTGATGTGCTTTTGAAACCCGATCCTATCAGAAACTGACAAACGCTAGGGTGAAACGTGAAAAAACAAAGGAGAATCTGGAAAAAAAGAGCACATTATTTTTCAGCAAACGTGAATAAACTGCCATGTATAACTATTATTTTCACCTTTTGGACTAATATAAACTATGAAATTACTCTCCAAGAGAGGCTACACGTGCTGCTGAAGATTACAGAGACAGATAAGAGGTTTTCACTGACTGAAGGCTATATTTTGTGTTGTTTTTGAACCTAAATAAGGACTGAATGTATGCTCTGTGAAGTTCTTCTGTAGTTGGTAACATCGGAGACTGATAGGCGCTGTATGTTTAATACATGTTGCATTTATTTATTTATTTAGTATAATTACAGACGTTAAAGTAGGCTATTTCGCACCGTCATTGATCTGCAGTTATAATCAACTCATGTTCATAGAAAAATTAGTAATAAACATTTATACAGAAGTATTTGTGTGTAAAGTGACTGTTTTGTAAGAAGAGCTTCTTATATGACATGTGAGCGACCCGAACAGCTTTATTGTGACATTAACTTGAGCGAGAATCATGCGACTGAAACTCTCTGTCGTACACCACGCCCACCAAAAGGGAACCCTTGGTTGTGGAAACGCAGCCTGATAAAGGTGAGATCAAAAATGAGCCATTTGATGTGGAGGCTAAAGTATGAGAAGAAACGCAATCCTGCTAAAGAATTTGCCCTTTCTACCACAAATGTCTTGAAACCTCAGGCTGTTGATGTTGCTATCCACTCTGCAGATCTCTTGCAAGCCCCCATATTAAATGCAACCCCAAACCATGATTTTTCCTTCACCAAACTTGACAGATTTCTGTGAGAATCTTGGAACTATGCAGGTTCCAATAGGATTTCTGCAGTATTTGTGATGAACGGGATGCAGTTCAACAGATGATTCAAATCTGCCTTCTGCCATTTTTCCAAATGATCAACTAGAAGTTATTATTTGTTGCTCTTACAACTGGGATTGACGACAAGACTTATCAGATAGTGTATAGTATGTTCTAATTTCTATTAATTTCCATGTCCAAGCACACAAGCAAAAACAAGCCAAAAGCTCCTTTAATACTTAAAAAATGGTTGTGGTAATTTGTTTAATATTTATTTTTTCTATTTTCTAACTCTTTAGTTAAAAGTATAAAAACTAAATTTGTAAAAAATGTTTGTAAACAAAAATTGAACCGTGAAAAAAATCTGAAATTACAAGCATCATAAAAAGCATACAAATTTAATATTCAGGCATGTAATAAACATTCAAAATAAACATTTTAAAATAAAATATGTAATTTAATAAAGTAATTAAGACTTCATGAATTATTAATATTTATAACAATAACTATCAAAGAATTTACATTTAAACATTTTAATATGTTTAAAATATTTTGGATCCATTTAATAAACATGCTTACACTTTTCAACCACATTCTGCTTTTGAACGTAGTTTATTTTTTTACCAATTGCTTGTATTACACACTCACACATGAATCTGTTTCACAAACAGTTCAGTAATTAAAATCAGCAGCACAGTTTACACTTTAGAAGCCTGAACTCTCTCATTCTGTCGAGGGTTTACAGCTACTAAAGTCAGCGACTGTTTCACTGCATTAACTCCAGCAGACTCTGTGCTTTTATGCAGCGCTGCTTAAGTCTGTAATCTGCAGGCGGAGGCTGCGAGAAGCAGCAGTGAGTGTCTTAGAACTGGCCATATGTGTGCGTGTGTGTGTGTGTGTGTGTGTGTGTGTGTGTACCTTTCAGAGAGAGCAGCGTTCGCTCTAGAGAGCTGAGAGCAGTCTGTTGGTCTCCAGAGTAGATCTGCTGTAGAAATGAGTCTGTGTGATGATTCCACAGAGAGCAAGCGAAGCTGTAGATGCTTGAAGCCAACTAAAAAAAATAAGAGACACAACAAAAACTTTAAATTGGCTCTTGGTGACCCTTTCTAACATAGATATGATTGTCTTTAAATATTTAACAATAGTCCAGTAGAGCAGGGGTTGTCAAACTTTTCAGCCCGCGACCCCTAAAATAACAACACCAATGACTCATGACCCCCTCTATGCTCGGAGGTGGCTATAAGCTTACAATAATTGCACACAATGGTGCACACACACTATTAGGAACTATATAAACAAGCTTATTAACAACAAAATAGTGCAACAGTCTTTTTTATAATCATTATTCATTTGTTTAATTGAATATTATTCTCACTTAATGAGAATGGTGAGCACAATGTTTACAGCACAAGACTATTCTTGGTTTAATTTTGGAGACTTGGAGATTTACGGTAACATTGTACCGTAAAAACAATCTGCTGCAACTAATGCTATTGCTAAGATGTTAATCTAGCATAACACCAGGGGTCACAATCCAATGGAAAAAAATAAATAAAAATAAAAGGATGATGACTTTTTTTGGTATGTTTTTTTAAAATGTAACTATTAAAAATTAACTATATTAACTAGAAGTTAATTTTTTTTATATATATATATTCAGCAAATTATGGATAAAATATGATAGTTTAAATTATTTAATAAAATTTATGAGCTTTTTGGAAATCAACAAGCGCCCCTTTCTTTCTTTTTAAAGGCTGTTGAAATAAAAGAAATCAACTTTTTCTCTTAGGTTTATGTTATTTAAGAGCCATGTGCACCCACTGACAGGTAAAAGCTGATCTGTCTCTCTATCAAGTTCAGCTTGCTTTATTGGCATGACATTTTGTACAGTAAAGCCAAAGAATTTTAGATATGTATGATGTAATATATTAATATCACCAAATTAATAAAATAATCAACAAATGAGAAGTATAAGACAGTAAAAAGGAATAAAAACAGTGCTAAAATTATAATTACAAAAATAAAAAGGGTTGACTATCTAAATAAGGGAAATTAGTTGATTAACCATTTCTAATGGTGTATATTTTGTAGCCAGTAAATGTAATTATCCTCTCAGAGTACTATTTAATAATTTATCTATTTAATAATTCTCTCGTGCAGTCAACTGTGAGGCCAAGCGAAAGCAGACTTAATAAATAAAAAGGTAAAGGCAAGATAAAACGCATATGATTAACGTCCACTTAAGAAAGCGAAAGCAATGTTGAATCCCAGACATTTTTGGATATTTAGAAACACCGACCGGACACACTTTTTAAGTCCCCAAAAGGCCTATCTCTGTGGTCTACAGGGTCCTGCTCATGTCTGCAGAGCACGCGAGTCTGTGGGAGTGTTGACAAGACTCAACCAGCAGTACAAAACGTGTGGGGTAAGAGAAGATTTTCCACCGGTTAATCGATGGCAAATGATTACCAAATATACTTGAGCAGTCGTTAATATACCTGGGTGGCCCGCTGAAGTCAAGTCTATGTGTGGGAAGCACACAATATTTACAGTTAAAGTCTGAATTATTAGCCACCCTGTTTTTTTTTTTTTAATTTCTGTTAATTTCTCTCTAAAGGAGAGATTTCTTCAACACATTTCTAAATATAATAGTTTTAATAACTCATCTGTAATAACTGATTTATTTTATCATTGCCATGATGACAGTAAATAATATTTTACTAGATATTTTTCAAGACACTTCTATATAGCTTATAGTGACATTTAAAGGCTTAACTAGGTTAATTATGTTAACAAGGCAGGTTAGGGTAATGAGGCAAGTTATTGTATAACGATGGTTTGTTCTGAAGTCTATCGAAAAAATATAGAGCTTAAAGGGGCTAATAATTTTGTCCCTAAAATGCCGTTTAAAAAAATAAAAACTGCTATTATTCTAGTCGAAATAAAACAAATAAGACTTTCTCCAGAAGAAAAAAATATTATTAGACATACTGTGAAAATTTCCTTGATCTGTTAAACAACATTTCATAAAATATTTAAAATAATAAATAAACATTTGAAGGGGGACATTTGAATCATTCTGACTTCAACTGCATATATTACTATTTAACTTTTTAATAAATACTTTATCTACTTTAAGTTAAAAGTAACTGTATGTGTAACAAAGCTAAAATTTTATGTAATTTTCACTTTTTTTCAATTCAACCTTTATTTAACTTTACAAATAACTGCTTTCAACTAATTATTTTATTATTATGTTTATTAAAATTAAATTTATTTTCAGACACATTTCAAAAATATTTAAAATCCAAAATGTACTTTTAATTCTAGTAATTATTTTAATGAATTAAATATGGTACATTTGGTCATCGTTTCCTATGGGCTGTTCATTCATTCATGATTTTATCTGGCAGATTTGCTTAAACTCTTAATTGCTTGAGTGAATTTTGATTGAATGCAAGTTAATTCTACTTTGGTGCATCAAAGACATGCAAGCCCAGTTCTCAAATGTGTGGTAAATGCATAACAAAAAAAGCATCAAGATTGACCAAAATTAATAGAGAAATTAATTTTTTTTTGTTCACTGTCATACAGTACCTCAGCATCTACTTTGGATCTAGATGATGCTGCATAAGCTTTTTTGTGATTTCTGATGTAATTTCATTGCCTGGAGGCAGAAACTCAATGACCTGCAATGACTGCTGAGAACACGACTTGAGTTGCAGACAAGCTAAATGCAGAGATAATACTTTTTTTCTTTACTGCAGAGTTATTATTTTAGCGAATACTTGGAAAAACTGTCTGAAAGAGCACTACATGTTCGTTTAGGTAATAGACTTGAAAGAAAAATAAAGTAAAGATATTACAATACAAGAAGGTAATTGACACTGTAGTGATCAATATTTCTTCTGAAAAATTGCTGGATTGCCTCAAACTTAATTTAGATGGATAATTATAAAAAATGTTCACACTATACAAGTTTAAATATCACACTCAGCAAAGCTGCATTTAATTGCAGTAATATACAGGGATAAAATTTTTAGGTTAAAATAAATAAAATTAAATTAAAATAGATAAAAAAATATACTATAAAATACATTAAAATAAAATAAAATAAAATAAAATAAAATAAAATAAAATATAATATAATACAAAAGAAAGATTTTATATAAAAATAAAATAAAAAATAAAATAAAATAAAATATAAAATAATATAACAAAATAAAATATAATATATATATATATATATATATATATATATATATATATATATATATATATATATATATATATATATATATATATTATTATTATTATTATTATTATATATTATTATAGCCAACTTAATTCACCTGTACCACATGTCTTTGGACTGTGGGGGAAACCAGCGCACCCGGAGGGTGCCCACGCAAAAGCAGGGAGAACATGCAAACTCCACACAGAAATGCCAACTGAGCAGAGGCTCGACCAGCGACCCAGCGACCTACTTGCTGTGAGCGACAGCACTACCTACTGTGCCACTGCTTCGCCATAATATAATATAATATAATATAATATAATATAATATAATATAATATAATATAATATAATATAATATAATATAATATAATATAATATAATATAATAATTATTATTATAAGTATAACTATTCATTCATTCATTTTCTTGTCGGCATAGTCCCTTTATTGATCTGGGGTTGCCACAGTGGAATGAAGCAAAAACTTATCCAGCAAGTTTTTACACAGTGGATGCCCTTCAAGCCACAACCCACAAACATCCACACACACAAACATCCACACACACACACACACACACACATTCACACACACACACACACAATTTAGCCTACCCAGTTCACCTGTAACGCATGTTTTTGGACTTTGGGGGAAACCGGAGCACCTGGAGGAAACCCACGCGAATGCAGGGAGAACATGCAAACTCCACACAGAAATGCCAACTGAGCCAAGGCTCAAACCAGCTACCCAGCGACCTTCTTGCTGTGAGGCAACAGCACTACTGCGCCACCGCTTCGCCAAGTATAATTATAATCAAGTAATTATAAAACAATACAATAAAGAAAACTCTAACAAATTACAAACTGATCAGCACACAGAGGAAAATAATTTTATTTAATTATTTGTTTAATAATTTTTATTATTATAGATATATATACATATATATACATATATATACATATATATATATATATATATATATATATATATATATATATATATATATATATATATATATATACATATATATATATATATATATATATATATATATATATATATATATATATATATATATATATATATATATATATATATATATATATTTCAATCCACCAGAGATTCTGAGAGCAACTTAAAGCTTCCCTTTAGGAGAACTTGGGTAAAATCTGCCTGGCTTGTACAAAACAATCTGTTTTCTGTTTTGCATAGATGATGATGACAGATTAGCATTAATCACATACGAGTTGCATAATAAATGACTGCGTGATGATGAATGGCATTTTCAGGGGAAGAAACAGCATAATGAGGACTACTTGAAAGAAATCGCAATTAAATGATGGTCTGGTGTTAAAGTAGAACTTACTACGGCAGCTGCTATTGAGATATGTAATTAAAAGCATTCGCTAGCAAAACATTATAGGTGCGTGTGTGTGTCTGTGTACAAGTGTATGTCATATGAGGCTGTAAAGAAAGCAATTTGCAGTCCATTCCAGGAACAGACATATATCTGTGCTGACTGGAAAACCCATGGGAGATGCATGAAAACTGAAAATGTATGACCTTTTTCTGGACATATTTCAGAAAGCCAGAATCACACAAAAAAGAAAAGTGTAAAGTGTCATAGGCATTAAAAGGTGTGACAAAAAGATGGCACTTTACACAAAGAGTGGGGGGGGGGGGGGGTTGTGTGAGCGTATTTCCTTCCCTTTTCCCATCAAATGATTGGGTCAGGTTTGCTTCAAATGACAAGAAAATAACAAGGTAACTCTGGTTTTTCCATTTTACACTTGTCCCACACATATTTTCGAGTATATCTCACATTACTGACTGCATTTAACAACTACAACTTTACAGAATGTCTTGAATTTCAAGGTTTCATTCACACATTTGACTTTTTTGGCCCAAGAATTCTAGATGTTCTAATTGAGTCAAGAAATTGATTTTATATCTTTTAAATCGGACTTTGTAATATAACATTGGAAGTAGGGATGGGCGATAATTCGATATCGATAATTATCACGATATAAAAATTTTCAATAAAACGATAATGACAGTTCGATAATTGCTCGAAAATATTTTCGCACTATGCGTAACGTTGAGCAAGCATTTTGCAGCCTGCCCTTCCAGATGCCGCACGCCATACAAGTTTACAGCCATACAGTGTTAGTTGCTCTTAAATGAGTAAGAAAGAAATAAGATAAAAAAAGGTCAGAATCACAGACACTGTTGACAAGAAACGTCACTAGACTTCATGAGCAACTTAGTTTTTCGCTATCCGACACAAAACAGAGCAACACGCACAGCAAACTGAGCAGACGTGTCATCAAAAGCAAGCAACACCACGATCTGTTTACCATGTAAAACAAGACCACCCTTATGAAGATGCTAAGAAATTACAGACCTAAAGAAGTGTTAGTAAACCAATGCAGCTACACGGCAAAGTCTCATGTCATCCTTTTCGAAAGCCGTGCCTTACGAGAAAAAAATCCCAGAAAAGACAGACGCAAGACATGACAGAGGACACAATCTCAAACACATCTCAATGAACTCTTGATGCTTGCTGTAAACTACAGGCTGCATCATTTATTTGTTACGACAATAATAGGATCTTTTGATGTCAAGCTTATGTTTTCTTTTTAATATTAAAATATTTGTTTTGAAACCTGTGATACTACTATTGTCTCTCATCGACGGTAAAAGAACCAGCCTTTAGGCTATATATTTAAAGGACAATCACAGAGGAGATATCAGATGCTCAAGACATAATCTTTAAAAAAATGACTTATTAAAAATGCAGCAAATATATGATAGATGTTTACAACAGCAGTGGATGATTAATTAAATCCTTTTTTTCCACGGAGAGAAGCGTCATCCACCCGCAGTTGTTTAAGGCGGACACGAACTAAATAAATATAAACATATTTCCTTGAAAATGTATCTTGTTTTAACGAATTTCGTTTTGTATAATGTGCAACTTAATTTTGATGTATTTTTTGTTGGTCAGATATCTACAGCATAAACAAGAGGAACGAATAACATCTGAGGTGAAGCACTTTAACACAAGCCCGCTATATGCTTTAGCGCCAAAATAGTCCATCAAACTATTTTCACGGTTTCATTTTAATTCATTAACTAAGCGCGGTATGGGCAGCATAAACTGGACAGTCTTTTCGCTGCACTGATAGATTTCTTGGGTTACCTCGGAAGAATAAACTCGGATGGAGCTCAGAAGCTCGATGTGTAAATGGAGAGGCTCCCCGGCTGGCTCCCCGCATGTTTTCGTTGTGATGCGTGATTTGTAAATTGAGAGTCTGCTATTCGTGCTAGTCTGTCAGACAAATTTGGTTAAAACACGCGCGGATATATCGGAGATATGCGCATAACAAGGGTTTATGCATCCCGCAATATGGGATGTCAAGAGGGTGACAGCATAGGTAAACTGCACACACTTGATGATGTAATGCGTGGATGCGTCTCACAGCGCAAAGCATAACTAAACCTTTACATGTCCATGCTTAATCAGTCATCAATAAGGTCTATCGATAAAAGCGTTATCAACAATCAATAGAGAAATAAATTAAAGTATATTTCACCCTAAATTCACCATACTCGCCATTAAAAGGAGAGTTCATCCAAAACTGAAAATTATGTGACTTTTAAGTCGCATTGTTCTAAACCGTTTTTTTCTCTCATGTTGAACAATAATATTCAATAACTTGTAGGTAATGTCTTTGGTTGTTGAAAACTTGAACAGTAAATGCTGAATAAAGATTGTTCTTTTGTTTATTATTTTATTATTTATATTGTCAGACAGCTAAAACATTTCACTAAATGTGTTAAATCAGCTGCAAAAAAGCCATTGGCATGCTGAAAATCTTATATATTTGATAGATATAAAGATTTTACATTTATCAAGATAAATATCGATATCGACTGATATGAAAAAAATTAATGTGATAATTTTTTTTGCCATATTGCCCAGCTCTAATTGGAAGTAGTGATTCTCTTTCATAATCAGACATGCACTGTTGGAAAAATTGGAAGTCCAGGAGACTCGAACAAGCAGAATTTCTTTATTTAGACATGTTGGTTATTCTGCAGTCATACAGCATCTTCAAGAAGTCCAAGAGTCTGCAAGAGCCCCTCTTACATTTACATTTAGTCATTTAGCAGACGATTTTATCCAAAGCGACTTACAAATAAGGACAAGGAAGCAATTTACACAACTATAAGAGCAACAATGAATAAGTGCTGTAGGCAAGTTTCAGGTATGTAAAGAAAAGGTAATAAGCAAAGAAATGTTTTTTTTTTTTTTTTTGTATTAGTTAGCAGTGGAGCCAGAGAGGGAATTGCAGATTAGTAAGAAAAGTGGAGACTAAATAGTTGAGCTTTTAGTCGTTTCTTGAAGACAGCGAGTAATTCTGCCGTTCTGATGCAGTTAAGGAGTTCATTCCACCAACTGGCCAGATAGAACGCGAGAGTTCGGGAAAGTGATTTCTTCCCTCTTTGGGATGGAACCATGAGGCGACGTTCATTCACAGAATGCAAGTTTCTGGAGGGCATATAAATCTGCAGAAGTGGGAGCAAACATCAGAGTTTTGAATTTGATGTGAGCAGCAACTGGGAGCCAGTGCAAACAGATGAGTAGCGGTGTGACGTGCTCTTTCAGGTCTATTAAAGACCACTCGTGCTGCTGCGTTTTGAAACATCTGAAGAGGTTTGATAGAGTTAGCTGGAAGCCCGGCTAGTACAGAGTGGCAATAGTCCAGTCTGGAGAGAACAAGAGCTTGAACAAGGAGTTAAGCTGCATGTTCAGATAGGAAGGGTCTGACCTTTCTGATGTTATAGAGTACGAATCTGCAAGATCGAGCAGTTCTACAGATATGTGGTCAGAGAAGTTTAGTTGGTCATCAATCGTTACTCCAAGGCTTTTCACCATTTTGGATGCAGTAATGGTTGCCCCATCCATCTGGAATGAAAAGTTATGATGTAGAGTCGGGTTGGCAGAAACTTCAAGCATTTCTGTTTTCGCGAGGTTAAACTGAAGATGATGATATTTTATCCAGTGTGAAATGTCTGACAGGCAGGCTGAGATGCGAGCCCGAACCGAGGGACCATCAGGGTGAAAAGAGAGGTATAGCTGGGTATCATCAGCATAGCAGTGGTAGGAAAATCTATGTTTATGGATGACTGATCCTAAAGATGTCATGTAGATGGAGAAGAAAAGTGGCCCAAGAACAGAGCCCTGTGGTACCCCAGTGTTTAGATGCCATAGGTTGGACACTTCTCCCCTCCGAGACACCCTGAATGACCAGTCAAAGAGGTAAGATCTGAACCACTGAATAACAGTGCCTGAAACGACCAGTGACTCAAGCGAAGATAGCAGGATCTGGTGGTTGACAGTGTCAAAAGCAGCTGACAAATTCAGCAAGATGAGGACTGATGATTGAGAGTCTGCTTTAGCCAGTCTAAGATCATCCACAACCGAGAGCAGGGCAGTCTCCGTTAAGTGGCCTTTCTTAAAGCCAGATTGCTTGTTGTCCATGAGGTTGTTTTGAGTAAGAAAGTCCAGGACTTGATTGAACATGACTTTCTCCAGAATCTTGGCCATGAATGGAAGCAGGGATACCGGTCTGTAGTTTTCAAGTAGTGTTTGATCCAGGTTGGGTTTCTTTAGCAGTGAGGTTACCCTAGCCTGCTTAAATGAAGTGGGGAATAAACCAGAGTCAAGAGATGTGTTAATTATGTGAGTCAGTGTTGGTATGACTGCAGGAGAAATGGCTTGCAATAGATGAGAGGGAATGGGATCAAGCGGACAGGTGGTTGCATGGCTAGATAGCACGAGTTTGGTCACCTCCGACTCAGAGAGCTGAGAAAAAGAGGTGAATGTGTGTGGTGATGGTGGTGTATCTTGCCTGTTTGTTGTAGGTGCAGTAAATTGAACACTGATTTTTGCAGTTTTGGTGCAAAAAAATGAAGCAAAGTCATCAGTAGTAAGTGGGGAGGATGAGGGTGGGGGAGGAGGATAGATATGGGAGGAAAATGTTTTAAAAAGTAAGCGAGGATTGGTGGCATTGTTGATTTTTTGATGGAAGTATGTCTGTTTTGCAGAAGTAACATTAGCCGAGAAAGAGGACAGAAGAGTTTGGTATGTTATGAGCTGTGCAGGATTTTTAGTTTTTTGCCAAATTCTCTCTGCAACCCGAAGTTTTGAGCGATGCTCAAGGAGAACATCAGAGAGCCAGGGTGCAGGAGGACTGGTACGGGCTGACCTGGATGTAAGAGGACATAGTCTGTCTAGACATGATGCTAGTGTGGAGCAGAGTGTATCAGTGGCACTGTTCGTATCAAGTGTAGAGAGTTTGCAAGATGGAGGAAGAGAGTCTGAAACAATGGTGGAGAGTCTATTGGGTGAGAGAGAGCGTAGGTTTCTGCGAAAGGCAACTAGTGTTGGAGTGTGTGGTGGCTCAGCAGTAATGTGGATGTTGAGAGACAGAAGGAAATGATCCGATGCGTGTAGTGGAGTTACTAGTGTTGGAGTGTGTGGTGGCTCAGCAGTAATGTGGATGTTGAGAGACAGAAGGAAATGATCCGATGCGTGTAGTGGAGTTACTAGTGTTTGGTAAGCGAAGCAATGTCGATTGTAAATAAGGTCCAGCTGATTACCTGATTTGTGAGTAGCAGAAGTAGGTGCTCTTTTGAGGTCAAGTTACAAGTTTGCAAGCCTTTCATAAATCTGATTTAAGACAGAAATGTCCTGTCTATATTGTGTCTTTAGGAGAAGGGGAGTAGCAAGGTGGAGATGCCTAAACAAAGCATGTAAATGATAGGTGAAGATAACCTGCTCAGCCACTGACCACACAAGTTCATCAACAAAAGACTTTGGCACTGTATGGATCCATAAAAACAAAGACACAGTCGTTAAGACCCTGCTTATAACATTTGCACCACTTTGGCTCAACCTGTGCTCAGGACAATAGCCTAAAATGTCCCCAACACTTGCCCTGCTATAGTTTTCAATGAAATGACAATTTCAAAAACCAAACAATATAAGTTTTTAGTTACACACACACACACACACACACACACACACACACACACACACACACACACACACACACACACACACACACACACACACACACAACGGACAAAGATATTTTTTTCATTTACAAATCTGACCTCTGTGGTCATAATTAAAGATGTTTAACTTTGGCCAGCACACGGAAAGTGCATTTCTTCACATTACATCAGACCTCCAAGGTGTTGCATTGCTGTTTATACATCTTGTCCTGCAAGCTTACACAACTAAGATCTGCGAAAAGGCAGTGATATCAAGAACTACATTACACATAAAAAACAACATCATTATTCACAGTGCACACTTTCCACCATGCAGTCAATAATGACTTTCGATTGAGGTCACCGAACTGTTTCTTCTGTCAAATCCAATTCAACAGGATCATATTAATCCGCAGTCAGTGATGCTTTAACACACGAGGCTGCGATCACAGGATCCTGGATTTCCCTGGACATACTTTGGTCTTGCACATGTGGCACATCATTTACACCAGCACAAAAGCCATGGAGTTGCAGAAAGACACAAACACACACTCGACCTGTCGCTGCAGGCAGAGCATCAAGTCATCTGATAGCTGGACAATGGAAAGGAAGGAGAATAAATCAAAAATAGACAGGGCAATAAAACCATGAATTTCTGGATATTGAGAAATGACCTTGGGAATGATGTGCATTATAAATTCCTATTTGCTTTAAGACATGGCACTGCTGATGACTACATTATAGTAAATAAATATTGTTTATTTTACACAGGATGACGATCGGGGGATCAAATTTTCAGTAATGTTAGTTTGTGTAATAGAGAAGGAATTATGACGTCAATTTGTAAGCAAAAACCTGAAAGCAAGTTGGCATTTTATATGTTCCGGTTCCCTCGTCCCAATGTCAATGAATGGGATTTCGGTTAAATCACTTAAATAAGGTTTGTGTCTAACATAAACTCAAGATACTTTTACGTTTAATTCTATAACATAAAACCCATCTATGGAAGCCCGTTCCCGCCACAAAAAAAATAAATAAATAAATAAATAAATACAAATGTAAAAAAAATTAATTAAAAGTCAGGATTGCGAGTTATTATTAAGTCAGAACTGCGAGTTATTAAGTCAGAATTCTGAGTTATAAAGTCAGAAATGCAAGTTATTATTAAGTAAGAATTACGAGTTATTAAGTCTTGGTGACGCAGACTTGGTGACGCAGTGGCATAGTAGGTAGTGCTGTCACCTCACAGCAAGGAGGTCGCTGGTTCGAGCCTCGGCTGGGTCAGTTGGCGTTTCTGGAGTTTGCATGTTCTTCCTGCATTTGTGTGGGTTTCCTCCGGGTGCTCCGGTTTCCGCCAAAGTCCAAAGACATGCGGTATAGGTGAATTGGGTTGGCTAAATTGTCTGTAGTGTATGAGTGTGAATGAGTGTGTGTGGATGTTTCCCAGAGATGAGTTGAAAAGGCATCCGCTGCGTAAAATGCGTGCTGGATAAATTGGTGGGTTATTCCGCTGTGACGACCCCGGATTAGTAAAGGGACTGAGCCGAAAAGAAAATGAATGAATTAATGAATAAGTCATAATTCTGAGTTATTTAGTCAGAATTCAGAGTTAGAAAGACAGAATTCCGAGTTAGAAAGTCAGAATTGCGAGCTAATAAGTCAGAAATCCGAGTTATAAAAATCTAAATTGCGAGTTAATAAGTCAGAATTGCAAGTTATTAAATCAGAATTCCAGACATTAAGTCAGAATTCCGAGTTATTAAGTGAGAATTGCGAGTTATTAAGTCAGAATTCTAAATTATAAAATCAGAATTGCAAGTTATTAAATCAGAATTCCGGATATTAAGTCAGAATTCCAAGTTATTAAGTCAGAACTCCAGATATTAAGTCAGAATTCTAAGTTATTAAATCAGAATTGCGAGTTAATAAGTCAGAACTACTCCTTTAATAGCAAACAGCCTACAAATCCTGCGTAGCAGCGTAGGTTATTGTATTAAAAATCTGAAAAATTACAGGAACAAACACAGCACTAGGTTGGCTATACCGTGGTATTGTTGTGACAATGAACTTTAACCCTTTATTCCCCACAGTCAAATCTCCATCTGTCAGTAATCGTCATCTTCGTGTCAGAATCAGTCCCATGATCCCCTGCGCTCTGCTAGTGGCTGAAGTGAAAGACGCGTTCATGTTTTACCGAATCAGGTACTACATATTTGGTAATGCACCATGTCGACGTTGACACGTTCAGACGAAAGATCTAAACTTAACTCGATTTATTTACTCGACTCAGAGTCGACTATTTCATTAAAGAATTAATAGTTTTAAAAACAATGCACTTTCAGATTTAAACCTCAGCTGGATGTTTTCATTCACTTAGTTCTGTGTTACACACTGCATGGAAGACATCTTCAAAAACCCACAATAGGGGCTTAGGGGCGATTAGAACTAACAATGCATGCAAAAATTGTTGAACTACAAACATGGTGGAAATGACAAATGGGCAGGCTTCAGTAAAGATGTTTAATGATTTGATCTAATATCTAACCTACTGGAAAATATGTAAACTACATTTTTTATATTATATTTCATGTGCAACAACAATGCGGAATTTTATTACGAGGTGTTTTGGATCAATAATTATGAATGCATAATTATGCAAAAACCTGGGGAGATTTCTTTTAATGAATGAAACACGCATGGCAGATTAAACAGCTGCTGCTTCTTTAATATGGTAGGAAACTAAATATGAAAGGAATGTGACTGTGAACGTGGCAAGATGAGTGACAGGGCATGTAACTAAGCAACATAACGGGCAGTTAATGAAAAATAGCATATCCCAAAGACTAAATACTCTTAGTCTAAATTATGTATTTAAAAAATTATAATAATAATAATAGTTACTATTATTATTATTATTATTATTATTACTACAACAACAACAACAACAACAAGAGTTCTTCATATGTTCTCCAACTACCAAAGTTGTCTATGAAAGTCTGTACTGTAATTGATTTTCGTTTTTGCAGTCTGCTGTTTGTTTTTGACATGTTCAGATTTTCAACCAGTAAAATATTCTGCAGGCCAAAAAATATTGCTGCTAGCAGTTCCTGCTCACGCCAGAAAAAAATATAATAATTATTACCAAATTAAAATTAATTCATAATTAAATATTTCATAATTTCAATTAAGTATAAACCTTACATAAACCCAGAAAAATAGACAAAAAATATTCAAAGAAAAAGTGCCTTAGTGTCTCACAGGTATTTGACATAATTTGCCACTAATTTACTCTCCTCCTTTAAATAAAAAGCATTTTCGAAAGCAGAAGTGCACAGTACTTCTACCTCCATCACTAGACTGCTAGTTGACACAGTGCAAATGTCGTTCTGAAAGACCACAACATCTTCATTTCACAGATGAAAGACCATCTGTAGAATATGCAAAACCAGTCCAATTTGTGCGTCCCACAAAGACAACACCTTTTCTCTGCACAATTAGTATTGGATTTTTGATCTACACTGCAAATGCTGTTTACATTTGCCAACAGGCCTGAAACAGTTATATGCTATTTGTAGTGCAAATGTAGCAACTGTTGGAAAAACCAGGTGGCAAATGATAGTTATGAGAGCAAATGATGTGCAGACGGTAAAACACTTTATAAAAAACCTCTCCAACAGCATGAGTTTTTATTATTATTATTATTATTATTGTTGTTATTTGTGCATTTTTATGGTTTGACATAGGCTTGTCAGCACATCCTAGCAAAAGGTGAAATGACCAGCAATTACCAAGTTAGATTGAAGGTAGAACTAAAATAATTATCTAAAAATTGCTTTTCAAATTACGTTCATTAACAAAAGTACATCATGCACTTAAACGTAGAGTAATTACTAAAAATACCATGATTTACTATATCCCTTGTTATTATATATGTATGTATATGTATATATATATATATATATATATATATATATATTTTTTTTTTTTTTTTTTTTTTTTTTTTTTGTAATTAAATGGGGCCCAATTTATGCAAAATGCCAAATAAAAACTGAATGGCCTCTGCACGGCACTGCTTCGTTTGACATGAAATACTGAAAGTGTGGCAGATATTACTGCTTGCCATGATTTACTATATCCCTTGTTATTATATATGTATGTATATGTATATATATATATATATATATATATATATATATATATATATATATATATATATATATATATATATATATATATATATTTTTTTTTTTTTTTTTTTTTTTTTTTTTTTTTGTAATTCACAATCGTTAATGGCCATACTGAGAACACTGTACAAAACATGATCATTAAGAGAAGCAGCAGCTTATAATGTGCAGGTCAGATGGAGAGGTCAGTACAAACTAATTATTTCCTGTCTCTCTTACTAATCTGACACAAGTAAAATACGTAAAGTTTAAAACCAAGTGCAACCTCTAACACACTCAATGAAAATGTCAAAATTTCACCTACACTCTGCATTTACAGTATAGTCGAGCAATGAAATTGTAGTGTTTTACCAAAACAAATGTATGTGGGAATGTACCAAACTGACAAGACAAAGAAAAAAAAAAAACACAACCGAAGATGAGCAGGAACGATGAGGACTTGTTTGCTGTCATTTCCCCTTAGATAAAATTGAGGTAAGGCAGAGTTTTTTTTTTAATTGTTGTTCTGAATCAAATAGATATACTCCAAAATAAGTGCTCCATGGGACCTTGCTGATTAGTTATTAGATCTTTTATACACCTGACATTAATTTACACTTTAGGGTGATCTCATCATAAGGGTAAAAGCAAAAGGGAGCAAAAAATAATGCAAAATGTTTGAGATCATTAAAACCATATTCAAAAATGTGGCCTAGAGAGCAATTCATCAAATTGCAAGTGAAATCGGAAAGCATAAGTCTGAATTTGTGGGTGTATACAGTGGATAAAAAGTGCATAAAGTAGGGGTGTCAAAATTAATCATTTCTTCATTGCACCACAATGCAGACACGAGCAATTCGGTATGCACTGACGTCATTTATCACATGCGTTATATGGCGGTAGCTTACTATGATGAGGGTGGAGACCGCAAGTAATCAAAACACCTCAACTACTTAAAAAGCAGGTAACTGTGCACAAGTCACTGCTGGACAGGGAAGTACATCAGGACACATAGAAAGCGAAAGCTATAAACTCTCTCTCACTTTCTGTGGCCCCTTTGACCTACTGGCATGTTCGTGAGGTAATGTTTTATCTCTTCTCTCGGCTGTTAGAACAATAACTTGTGGATCCAGACCAGAGCATGTCTGCAGAGCGAGTTTTCTACACAGTGTCATCCTCTTTCAGTTGAGCATGTGATCAGTCATAGGCATTTAAAAACTCACTCAACACCACTCCAAAAGCAAGCGAAATACTATTTACTTTAGTTTATTTGTTATAAATACTCATGACATCTTCTGTGATTGTATTTGAGTTTTGTTTGAAATGTAAAAAACAAAAAGTGTTTTCCTTGAGCAGGTAAAATTAAAGGTACAGTACAGATATCTGACTGCTTGTATTAAAGGACAAAATTGTAATACAAATAATATATAAATATAAAAATATTGAAATTTTAATACAAGAATTATTGTGTTGCTAAGTAAAATATCAAATTGTTTATGGAAAGTATCGTCAATGCTCCATGACCCACCGAGACATCGAATTGAACCAAAGCGATGGCAAGATAATTGTAACCAAACAAGTTCCCACCCCTAGTACAAAATGTAAATGATCTCAGTGAACCACATCAGATTAAAAACAAAGCAAAAGTTAAGGCAAAACAAAGCAAAAGTAGAAGCAGATTACAAAGAATCTGCAGCCTTTTTCTCTTTCTGATACAGATAACTGGCCTCGTGGTATCATATAATACCAATTACCGTTTTGATACCGTCATACAATGTATACAACTAGCCCAGTATGAATTGATAGAATTTTTTATATTGTGCTCAAGTTTTATCAGTTTTATCACATTATACAGTTTAAGAAATAATAATAATAACAACAACAACAACAAAAATAATAATAATAGCCAAATGGTAACTAATGGACACTTTTCATAAGACGGTCATCAGTATAAAAAATGGGGGCCATTAGACAACATTTGGCTATCATTCTTTATTATTTTTGCTAAGATTAAGATAAGATAAGCCACTGAGATAATTGTAAATGCTAACAGTTTTTTTCAGTTGTTCCACATGTTTTACAGATCTTCTCACCCAAGGAGGCTTTAAAATGCAGGTATAAATGGGGCCCAATTTATGCAAAATGCCAAATAAAAACTGAATGGCCTCTGCACGGCACTGCTTCGTTTGACATGAAATACTGAAAGTGTGGCAGATATTACTGCTTGCCATTACAGTTCACAGTTTCACGCCGTTCAAGGTTGGTGTGATTTCTCCCATTGATGACGCTTCATCTGCCCCATTCCTCACCTGGGTTGTGAATTCACTCTAGCGCTCAGTAAATGCAGACTAATTTATAACACAGGACAGAAGACACCAAAAAAAATGGCTCAAAGACGAGTTATAAAATGCACACGTGCCATTTGTCAAACTCCACTTCATGCTATGTGGAGTTTTACAGCAAAGAGGGAGATTTCATTTCTCTTAAAGTTTATTAGCAAATAAATCCTTAAAAAGTGGCTTAAAATCCACCTGAAATAAATTGCATCCATTGTTTTGATGAGCAATGGCAATCCATCATCTTTACTTTTACTAAATATGTTCCTTTTTTGGACCACACTTAATTTGAAAAAACTTTGACAAAGACGGGTAGGAAAATAAATCGGAGCTAATTCCTCTTAAAGACGTAGGGGTTTATTGTAAATGTATCGCTGTTAAACAGAAGACGCTTGTTCTGTGCTGTTTCATTAGCTAGAAGAGCGATAATAAGCAACTTTGCTTCCAAGTTACTAAACACTGGAGGAAAACAGCATGCAGCTGCGGTTTACATACAATCCCCACCTCCAGATGAAGACTGTCACATGTGCGCACAATTAAACATGGCAGGTGTTTGGTGCCTAGCCTAAATAAGAAATATCAGTGCTGGAGCTTTGAGGTGTGTTGGGCTTCTAGACTTGGGAGTTATCAACAGCAAAGCACCTGGCATGTCTCATTACAATGCAACCACTGGAGAATTTTTACTGAGCTCCAGGAGCCTCCAAAAGCAAGCGAACGCTTGTTGAATACAGAACGATGCTGTAGGGTTTAAGACCCGCAGCATGTACAGATAAGTGCTCTGAGCTTTACTATGACATATCGCTTACCAGATGGGAAGCATATAATGAAAGCGCACCACGTGATGTCACTGTACCTGTAAAGTACTAGAAAAACACTGACTCACGTTTAAAGGTGACCTATGCAATCCTTTATAAGGGGTTTAAACACAGTTGTGTGGCAACAACAATAATAATGTCTTAATATAATAATGTCTTAGTGTAATAATGTCTTAGTGTCTTAATTTAGCCAGCCTCTAATGGCAAAATTCATGAATTAGATTTTTTTTTATAATCACATTTTATTAGGGCTGTAACGATACACCAAACCCACGATTCGGTTCGTATCACGATTTTTGACCCACGATTCGGTTCGTATCACGATTTTTTTTTATTTTTTTTTCGTGTGGGGTGGGGAAAAAAAGATTTTTAAAACAATTTTTTATTAAATAACATTGGAAAAATCTTTATAAACTAAGCATCAAAGAACAATATTAACTATGCAAATTATTAACAATATAAATAGCCATATATAAAATAAATAAATAGCCAAAGCTATATCACTTCTGTTTTCTTTGTAACAAAATACTGTTGAAAAACCAAACAGAACTAAACTTCATTGTGTAGATGGTTCAAGCATGTTGAAAATTATTTTTCAATCAAGTTCCCTTACATAGAAAAAGTAAATTAAATAGCTACTAGGGATGCTCATTTCGTTAATTTTGCTAACCGACAACCGCCGCTCATTAATCGGTTATTAACGGTGAACTGGTCAGATTACTATTAATTTTATATTAAACAAATTGACGTGTCTATTTTGTGTCTGACACATTAAATATTGCATTTTAAAATACTGATTTATCTTTATATGTTAATAGCGGAACAAAACAACAGAGCATCTTCACGCACCTGCAGTGTTTAGCACAGAAGAGCAGAATAATTTAAATAAAATGAATAAAATAAATAGGACTGCCCTAAATTATTTTCACTTAAATAATTAATTTATATTACAAAACGAAAATACTGACTGGTTCAAATGTGTCTGTAGGCATGGGTTATATGTTATCGTCCCGCAAAATAAGTATGCCTTGCAGTTAAACAAGTGGGCGAAAACGAGGCGCACCTCACTGCCTTTATGTTGACAAGGAAAAAAGAAGAGGCGCGGTCCTCTTATGAAACGACTGAATCAGCTGGGTATCGATTGTGCAAAAGTGTAGCTGTCTGTGTCGTTACAATTGTAATATTTAATACTATTGTGATATTCAAGATATGTATATTCATACAGCTTTGGATAACTTAAAACAACGATTAGACCATCAGAGCGGTGTTAATGCGTCCTGAAGTAAAGCGAAACGGCTATATACTCCAGCAAGATAGAGTGATTATATGCAGAGCCATATACCTTTATCTCTAAATAAAGTATAACTATAGAAACCGTGTTCATCTTAACTTAAAGCTTCGTCGTG